>NC_090445.1:1673283787-1673536287 GCF_031143425.1 Pleurodeles waltl
GTTCGAGCTTGCCCTGGCCAATCAGCTCTCCCTGAGACAGGCCACTGGCTGACAGATGCTGAGAGCCACAATAGTGCTAGGCTTGTAGGGCCTGGGTTTTCGTTTTGCATCTGACGAGCTTGAAGGAAGGGGCATTTCTGATATCCAAAAGTGTGGTGTTCCAGAAATGGGAGGACAGTATTGCAAGGCTCAAGTGGAGAGGGTGGGCTGGGAGGTGTTTATATTGCATTTTGGGTTAGCCAGAGCAGATTCTGCAAAGTACCTACAGGTTAGACAGAATCTCTTCAATTTAGTTCTGCCAGTACCATTTGTTATGCTAGCACAGGCTGTGTGTCAGTCCAAGTATCAGGTGGCTGGTTGCAATGTGGGATTTTTGTAATCTCTTGACCTGGCATACCGGGAGTACAGTAAACCGGACATAAATTAACCAGAGCAGCTACAGCCTCGAGGTGGTTCTGATCAGTGATGTGCAGGGGTGTTTTCTTGAGGACCTACAAATGAAAGAATGTGGCACTATCTTTATAAAGTGAGGTGTAGGTCAGCATCCCAGGTGGCTCCTAGGTTTCTTACTTCGGTTTTTGGGATAATGTGGCCAAAGAATGCGGGACTGTGGAGTCAAAGCCAACAGCTCATTCACTTGAGGAGCATTTAAGGATTAATACCAGAATTTCACAAGTGAGCTTGAATCTGCTGTATATGTCACGAAGCCTTCAAGGTAGATTCTTAACACAAAGTACCTTCAATACCGAGTGTTACATGCGAACTTGTTTTTTCTAAATGCCTTCTTTTTGGTTTAAAATCTGTAAGTAATGGGAGTGGCCTGTTAATTACTTTCTGTAAAGTTATGCCAATGCACCACTGTAGATGCACTAATTTAAATGTTAATAAACATCTGTTATTTTTCATTAGCCAAGCTAATAACCAGCCTTGGTCTCTGTATTTTTAGGTCGAGCATAGCAGCGCGCATGCGCTGCTTTTCCGACGTGTGAGTATGTATCTTTTTTTTTTTTTTTTTTTAACAACGCCCACCTCACGCCCATCACTATCATTCGTTCGTGGGCCTGCCCATCAAAAATTATTTGATGACATTGGTACAGGGTTTACGTTTGTCCCTCTTTGGGGCGGTTTAGTTACCGCCTTGGCTATCGACCCTGTTACATGGCTAACTGCACTTTTGCTGATAAGTTTGACTGAGAGCGATCTTTATTTTCCTTTTGTGTCTTTCGTTATCGCTGATGCTCATGGCGGCCATGACGCTGTGAATCGGCTCGCTTATGTGAAACTTTTTTACTTTTGATTTTCAAGTTATGTGGCAAGAAAAGTCCGGTTAGGAGTTTATAACGCTAGTAGCTTTAACTCGAGCAAATGCGAGACCGATTGCATTGCAAATGCTTGTTTCACCTATGCGGAGGACAGGAAGCCCGTGCTCGGAGTCCATAAAAGTTCTCTCCCTACTCCCACCACTGAGTGTCTGGTCCTGCTTGATTGTATGTAGTCTGGTACTTGATGCAGGCCAGTTACCTCCAATTAAAGGGCGGGCAGCAAGGCCGTGCTGTGGTGACAACCATTTCTGTTCTGATGTTCTTGGGCAGTGCCCCCTTCTGGCCAAATCTGTCTGTACCCTTGAATTTCAACTGGATACAAAATTGTCAGTTCATCCTCAGACTGCAACTTTCAGCATACTGCTAGTAACGAGTACGGATTCCGAGCCTTACTGAGGTGGGCGTTATTAAACCTTTAGCAGTTATTGCAATTATTCAGATTACTGATGGCATTCTCAGAAAATATAGTCTATTAACAATTTCGAAATATGTGGAAAAAAAAAAAAATCACATCACAATATGTAAACAAATGTGTAAACGTTTGGCCTTTTATCGAGTTCCTATAATGACTTCTTACATCTTTGCAGACAAGTCTGCTCAGCCTTTGGTCCTGTGTGTTACATTTTCATGCACAGCCTGCTTGGTCACCTAATATTTATGAATGTTTCATGTTTATTTGTGACACTTGTCTCTCCTGCCACTTCTCTCACTCTCTCTTTCTCGTTCTCTTCTTTTGTCTCTCCGATTGATTTCTCAGTATATTTTTCACTCCACTTATTTTTGTTCTCTCTTCCCTCGATTCTTTTCCCGCTTTCTCTCTTCCTGCCTTCATCTATTGCTCTTCCTCTCCGCACCGCCTCCCCTGTGTGGATGTCTTGCATTGAGAATGAACAGTTTACAACCAGTAATCCCACTTGGATGGACTATATGGGAACCTTTTGTCGTGAAGCAACATTAATTGTATCATTCAGGTGTAATTTGAAAAGGCTCCCATCATCACTAAAGTTCACATGGATCCCTTCATGGGTGGTGCCTCTATTAGGGCGGAGGAGTGTCACTCCTCCTCCCCTCTTCCCCCCCACACCCGCGCCAGGGGTGGCAGCTGCAAATCTTTTACCAGAAACCAATAATAAACTATGTTTATTATCGTTTTTGTGGTAAAAGGGCGGGTCCACAGGGGTGACGAGCATTGTGGGGGAGTGCACAGCACTTCCCCTCAGAGCGTTTGGCCGGCAGTCTCAGGCTGGACAAACACACATGCGCAGTAGGCTCTCTCCAGCCTAGAAACACAGTTGCCGGGCTGGAGAGAGTCTGGCAACTACAAATACACAAAAGGAGAGCACTGGGAGTGTTACTAGCCCACACCGCCTCCCTAAAGAAATCTATAATCACTAAAGGTGTGGGGTAGTAGGGAACCGAAAGTAAGACTGGGTCAGTCTTAAATCGGTGTTGGTTAGGTCGCTTTGGATCCTAACGCGAGGGAATCATTGTTGGAGAATATCCAGACAGGGGGGGGTTTTGTTGCTGTGTAGTCCCACAGGGGAAGGGCGAGTCTCCCTTACGGACTAGGTGGTCTCACACACATAATAGTGTCATGCTTCATCATATGGCCACCTAGCCCCACCCAAGCAAGATGATACTGCTTGGGCGGACTCAACCTCTTGGTTAAAAGAACCAGAGGGAGTACTGAAATTAAACTTACTGGATAGTTACTTAGATCCAGATGAGGTGAGTAATAAAATTACCAAGCATGTCACTGATAGTTGCTGCTAGTTTTAATATAGGTGCATGCTGGTAAGACTAAAAGCAAGGGGAAGAGGCTCGTTGGAGGGTAATGTCTCCTGGAGTCTAAAATCAAAAGTGGATGACCAACATGTTTCTGCCCTCACTAGGTGCTGGTAGGTCAGGGGCATTCGTCAGGGTCGGAGCACACGCAAAAAGTGGGGTGCTCAAAGTGGATAATGAATGGCCTACCTGAACGGGTAGTTCACGGTGGGGTAGGTCAGGGGGTAGGGGGCGATTTGCCTCTGGTCTGGCAAATGCCGGGGAGGGGTTTTCCCTTGTAGTCACACTCACTCCAAAGGGAATACCATGGGGGGTACCTACATGCCGGAGCCAGGCCATGGCTCCGGCATGTAGGTACCCCCCGGAAGACCGCGGCGGGTATTTTGAGTTTTCCCCTGGGCTGGCGGGCGGCCTTCAAAAGGCCGCCCGCCAGCCCAGGGGAAAACGACCTTCCCACCATGAAGCCGGCTCGTAATCGAGCCGGCGGAGTGGGAAGGTGCGACGGGTGCTACTGCACCCGTCGCGTATTTCACTGTCTGCTATGCAGACAGTGAAATACAAGCGGGGCCCTATTACGGGGGCCCCTGCAGTGCCCATGCCATTGGCATGGGCACTGCAGGGGCTCCCAGGGGCCCCGCGACACCCCCTACCGCCATCCTGTTCCTGGCGGGCGAACCGCCAGGAACAGGATGGCGGTAGGGGGTGTCAGAATCCCCAAGGCGGCGCAGCATGCTGCGCCGCCTTGGAGGATTCTGACGGGCAGTGGAAAACCGGCGGGAGACCGCCAGTTTTCCTGCACTGACCGCGGCCAAAGCGCCACGGTCAGAATGCCCTGCGGGGCACCGTCGGTCTGTCGGCGGTGCTCCCGCCGACCCTGGCCCCGGCGGTCTGAGACCGCCGGGGTCAGAATGACCCCCTAAGTGTTTTTTTTTATTATTTTTAATTTCATTTTTATGTATCTCCCTCCCGCGCATGCCACTCTGTCCCTTCTGCTTGCCGCAAGCCGCAACTGGAACAGTTAACCTATTAGGCCATGCCTCCTAGATGAATGTTATATATATATATATATATATATATCAACTCAGCTGTGATGTACAGCATAGAGCGATGCCAAAAGTGGCAACAAGAGATTAACTTTGAGAGAGGCCCTTTGGTAAATGATGATGCAGAGGCTTAATTGGATCTTTAATCTGGATCAAATGTTATCACGCTAAAATATTTGAGTACCAGCATCTAAGTGTACCTTCGCGGTGCAAACCAAGACTGCCACTGACACATATTTGTTCTCAGTGCATTATTCTGCAGCACAATCTGCTCCTGGCCCAAAAGCAGAAGTTGGCTGACATCCTTCATTTCTTGGACATAGTACTTCGGACATTGAAATCTGCCTTACGCATCCAAGCAGCCCTTTGGCCTTTTGTCATCACCATGAAACAGCCCCACCGGATCAATTCCATAATCCAGGGGAATACATGAAGATGCTCTGAATACACGGCAGTCCAAGAAGAGTTGTCCGGCATATATTAAAGCAAATACACTGACCGAAGGATATTCAAGGAGGCTTAAATAGGGAAGGATTGCATTTTATTGAAAATACCCTGCAATGTGAAAGCAAAAAACAGATCCACAAACTTGTATTCATTGCTGAGGGTGAGTGAAAGAAACATGACCATTTGCAAGTTTGTTTGGGATGACCATCATGTTCTCACAAGGATCCATGATCATACATCAAAAAGTCGAGCTATGTGATAGAAAATATCCCACGTCGCCTGCCTTAGCAAGCTATTGACCCACGGTCTATTGATTCTAAACTACATATGCACCTGCTGCAAAAATGTGTGGTTCAAGTTGCCATTTAATAAATACTGGTTCGAATTAAATGCATCCTTATGCACTAAACCATTTAAATGCGATACTTGGGTGGTACATCCTTGGTTTTTAAAAGGTATGTCATATGGAAACGCCTATGGCTTACACCTAGAACATGCGCTTTGTCCTGCGTACTACGTTAATAGTTGATTTTATAGTTATAAATTACAAATGATTTACACATATGCTGTCGTGAAAGGGTTAAAACATTTTCCAGTATATATTGAGGCTTTTTGTTTTTTTTTTATTTTAAGGACATATACAGCCACATGTATTGGCTCATTTTACAGGGATATTAATAATGGGGATTTTAGTAATGTATACCTAACCACTTTCAGTGGCATTGACAATGAAGGTTGGGCAAATATATATCAGTGTGCATTCAAGTTCTTTCGTGATATTGTTAATGGATGCTTGGTATATACAGGTTACATGTCTTTTGTCGATAGCGGGAAAAGGTAGGATAATATTGTACGGTTGTTAGTCTCAGCGCTTTGGCTTTGCCGTTCCTGGCGGGCACGTAAGCCGGTTGCCGGTTCATCTTTTCTTATCCTAAGCTAGCAGCAGTACAGCCATCAGAAAAGATTTCCAGCTGGGTGCCTCACTGCACAAAATCTCATTACATAAAAAGGAATCAATTCTAAGACAGAGCATGTCTCAAAATCCTCCTATCTTAGGGGCACTAGAGAATTCACACTTTGTGCATTGACGGCACGCTGTACCTTTGGAGATGTGCTGCATCGGCAATTCCAGTTCCCACAGTCCTATAGGTGGGTTGCAATAGGAAGGTAGCCGGGAACCATACTCAGTGGGTGTGTATATGTTACTTCAAAGTCTAAAAACACAATTTCACATTTCTTTCCTCATAAAATAAAGACAGCAATACAAATCCAGCACCAAGACAAAAGCAATGCAACAATGTGACTTGTTGCATGAGTGAAACACACCAAATGCCTTCCTTTACTCTCCTTTTTAGGTCACACGCGCAGGCGCTCTGAAGAGTTGATCTCTCTCTGGGATTTTAACCACGCCCACAGCACACCCATCACTATCACTTGTTCCTAGGCTTGCCTTTCAAAAATTCTTTGTTATCATTGGTAAATGCTTTATGTTTGTCCCTCCTTGGGGCTTTTTTGTTACCGCCTTGGCACGTTTGCCAGTAAGTTTGACTGCAAGCAAATTTCTTTTTCCTTTTGTGTCTCTCCTTCACGCTCATTCTCATGGCGGCCATGGTGCTTTGAATCAGCTTGAGTATGTCAACTGTTTTGTGTTTAATTTTCAATTTATGTGGCAAGAAAAGTCCAGTTAGGAATTTAGGACGCTAATAGCTCTAACTCAAGCAAACGCGAGACCCATGCCATTGCAAATGCTTGTTAATCTTACAGATGAATTGCAGCTGAAAAAAACACTAACAATCGTCATCACAATATTTTTTCTTTGCTTTTGAGTTCATACAAGTGAAATATAAGAGAAACAGAGTAGCTGAACTTTTCCACCTAAAGTGCTTAGATCAGATTAAATTGGGGACAGGGCTTCTTTGGAAAAGGGGTACTGTATGTGGCAGCATGTCCCAGTGACACACATGCTCAGCAGTTGCAATGTCTAAACTTCACCTCTAAGTCTGGTCCTTGACAGGTACAGGCCAAACTAAACATGGTACAGTAAGCAGGTGAACTCAGATTAGCAACTGCATCTCCGAGTATGCTACTTCTAACATTGCGTCATGTCCTGCTGAAGTTCAGCAAAGGATACACAACTAGTTATTCCTGAAAATGTCCCACAGACGTTCTGCTGCTTTATTCTACTGATCCTTTATGTCTCGAAATCTCCAGAATGGCCTTCTTTGATGATGATGTCCCTAATGCCGTAATGTGGTGTTAGATCTCCTTAAAAGACTGCCAGGCATTCCACTGACGATGTGACAAACAACACATTTGTCCTTCTCTGTCAGATGGACTACAGCAGCAGAGTTGATGATGGCCTTGTATTCAGAACTTTTGACAAACTCCATGGACCCCAGAGCTAGATGACCCACCTGAAAGTAGGCTTTAAATGGTGTTAACACCTCACCCAGTAAATCAGAAGATTTGGTTTAAAACTCTATGCTTTGTACATAATTTGCTGCATGGATTTGCTTGGGGTTGTCCGGCCAAGATGGTGATCCATTACCCCCTGGCCAGACACCTATAGCCCACAGTCTCAAGACTTAATCTTAGGAAAAGTTCACTCACTGAACCTTTGGCTCAAGGCTGGCTTTTTAATGTACTGTAAATGCTTGAATATGTCTTCCCACCAGCTGTTCAGTCTTGGTCAGGTATTGCCTCGCAGACATTCTCAGTGCAATCACTTCTGGGGTGGCTGCTCTCTACTTAGTCACTGTTGTTTGTTCCCTCAGTTCCATCCTTTATCTATTCAAGCGTCTTTGCTACTGTCTGAAGGCAGTATGAACAATACATTATCATTATTTAAAATAATTAATATGTTAAACTATGTAAGTTCTCATATAGTTTGTGCAAATTTTATGAACACAGATAAGATAAATGATTAGCACGCCGTTCTCTTTGAAAGGAGGTGAGTATAATACTGTCACAAATCATCTTGCCCATGGAAAACCCAGCACAGCTTGTGACAAATTTATCTGCCTGACCTTGGGAAGGACAATCTATATCGGAAATGGTGAGGTCAAGGGTAACATACATATATATGCAAAACAGTGTAAAGTGAGCATTGTGATGATGAAAATTTGAATTACATCATAATGCACATCTAATATTTGAACAGTCTAACACTACATCGTGAATAGTACTCACTATTGCCCAGATTGTAAAATATCTGACGGGTCATTTTCTGTCCATTAAATACCATCCTTGCCCCGCCTACATCAACAGAACTACATTGTGGGTACATCCCTGACAACTGCATATCTAAAGGTCAGTGATCTGGGTTATTAAAAACATTTTAATTAAATTAATTAATAGATTGGGTTATCTGTGCCTCAAATATTTAAACCATCTCTATCAGAGCTTACAAATGTAGAGTATGAAGATCGATTTATTTTAAAACCCTAAGACAACTTGTATGCAAGCTTGACATTCATTTTTTAACTGACCTTGCAAATAAACATGTTTAGATGATATCTAACATCACTATTTTATATTGTTGTTTTAAGCTGAAATAAACTTACTCATTAACAAGAGAGCATAAATTAATTGCCATATGCATAAATAATGTGGGGTCCATAAATATTAATAAAAAATAAATTACTTTATGATACATTAAATAAAGTCATAACTTAAGAAGAGATATTCAGCAGGGTGAGAGTTTCCATAGGGAAATGTCAATAATATACTTATTGCAAAAAAACAATTAATTTATATTGGATTGGCTCATCTTGGAGATAGCATTATTTATTACAATGACACAAATGTAATGCAAATGTTAATAATGTAAACTAATGAATAAACAGATGATCATTGAGGAGTTCTCTTAAGATGTACTAATTAAAATACATATATTAATTTAAAAAAAATGTTATTTGTATATTAAAATAACTTCATTAAATATCCTCAATATATAACTTATATAGAAAGGCAGAATGTAAGTTATTACTGTAAACTTAGTAACAATGAGAGAGACTGTAAAGTTAGGCATATTGTAATAATAATATAATACTATTAATGTACTTAAACATTTAAATATGAGGTAGAGGTTTTTAAAATATTTTTAAAGAAATGTTTATTTTTTATATAAAACAATTCCTAATTAGTATAATGCCTTACATATATATTGTAAGAGTTCTAATTTATTGTAACCTTAACATTTTAAAATAAAATAAATTGTACATTATTTAAATATTTAAATGTTAGGTGATTAAATTTATTCTAACAACTATATTTGAAGGTTAGGTTAGGCACAAAATGTAAAACACAACAAAGAAAGTGGTTACAAATAGAATTAATTAAAAACTAATCATAAAAAGTCGAAATAAAGAAAAAGGTTAGGGATAGAGTTAACATAGTGGAATTCAACATAGTTGAAAAAGACATGAAACTTACCTAGATAATGTAGTGGTAGACGATTTACTGCTGGCAATGTAATGTACTTGGATGTAGCAGTGAGCTACACTGTAACATGCAAACGAGTTAAGAGGTTAGCAGCTTTCAATTATTCAGAGAGTTTGATTTTAATCCTGAGAAGGTTTATTTTATGTTTGTTTTCTGAAGTTATTTCTCTGGTGGAAATATGTTAGAGTGAATAATATTTCACGGCTCATTCTCTTTTGTATTTGTATCCTTACTCTCAGTCTGCGCCCAGGGAAGACGGCAACATTATATCACATCTTTCTTAAAAAATTATTTACTTTCTTAAAGGTACTCTGACCAGTAGCGTCCACTGTGTACGGCTTTGTGTTCACACGAGAAACTTTGAATGCCCCAATCAAAGAGGAGCCAAGATTAACTTTCTAAGTTACCAATGTGGTCCCTGGATCAAATCTAGACAAGTACATCTGTCCATTTCCCTTTCTAAAGTCATGTGGAGGCCTTCGAGGTGAAAGTGAGCTTGCATCATATGAAGGAAACCTTCAGGGACTACCTACTCAGCAGCAAAGATGAAGAAGTTATGTTCACTCTATACAGGCAAACTCCTGATTTTAAATTTGAATTTTGTCCCTCAGCTGTGATCTGGCTAGCATTCAGTAGCACACTACAGTTTAAAGCTGTCAACAATGCCTCAGGATGCAAAAAGCGAGTGACAGGCTTGTTGATCCACCAGGACATTTAGGCCCTCATTACGAGGCTGGCGGGCAACCGTGACATTACGACCCTGGCGAACGCGCTACTGTCGGACTGCCGCCGCCACCACCACGTGTCCGCCGGCTGACAGCCTGGCAGTGCCGGCGGAATGAATCCGCCAGGGCAGCACTGCAAGCAGAGCTGCCCTGGGGATTACGACCCCTCTCTCCACCGGAGTTTACATGGTGGTTGCACCGCCATGTAAATGCTGGTGAAGATGTGGTGCCGGGGGGCACCAGAGGAGCACCTGTACTGCCCATGCACTTGGCCAGACCGTTGTAAAAAACACTGTCTGCTTTGCAGACAGTGATTTGCGTGACGGATGCTGGTGCACCTGATGCACAACAACAGCATTGCCGCCGGCCGAATTACGAGCATCAATGTTGTGTGTTTCCCGCTGGGCCAGCGGGAAACTCATAATAGGGCCAGCTGAAAGGAGACCGCACTGGCAGTCTCCCGAATGCAGGAGTTAGGCTGCCAGCCTTTTCCACCCACCCAACTCGTAATGAGGCCCTTAGTGTAATACAGTCGAATTCTCATGGTTATGTGGGTCTATCAACCCCAGTAACAAAACCGTACTTCAAACCAGAATACGAATAAATGCATGCACTCACTAGCGCATTTGGGTCAGTGACTGTAACCTGGAGACTTCGAGCATAAAACTGCTTTCACGCTCAGAATTGCTCTTGTTCTAATAAACATGAGTGTGCCCCTTTCTAGGCCATTCCATTTTCTATAGAAGTCATGCGTACATTTCCATCAAACTCACTGCACAAAAGAAAAATGTGAATTTTTTGTAATTACATTCAGAGAAGTTTTCCACGTTCTAAGTAGCCATTGGTCTAAAAAGCTTATATAAGACAGCAAATTCTGCCAGAGCGTCTATTTGAGTTGGAGGTTTTATCTAACACTTTCATATTTATAACCTGTCCAAGTATATTGTGAGTCATGGTTTTGATTTCGGCAGTCCACCCTGAGCAGCAGTTTGTTAGGGTCTATGAGTCATAGATTGAGAGCAATTAGCTCTAAGTACATTCTGAAAGCTTGTGGAAATTGTCGGGCCAGCTTCCATTTCACAGCTCGACAGAAATATTTATGTGTCTACACTCTTAAAAGTGATGGTGTCAATGAGGCACTTATGCGCTGTCTACTTAATGCTGAATCAATGTCACATCCCCTATGATTTTATTTATTTTCGAATTTCATTCAAATACTAGTGGCTCTGAAAATGCTCAAGATGATTGAAAATGTGTTCTTTAAATGCTGTGTCCATCTGGGAGGGGGGGCAGGTGTGGACGTAATTTGTCATAATGTGATCGGTGTGAAGGTACGATTCTTATGTGTGATGTGATCCATGGAGTGATTGGCTACAACAAGGGGCAAGTTTGCTAGCAAGTTTGGCTGTACCTTAAGGGGCCATCTGGGGAATTATGTCACAATACGTCTCAATCGCAGGCTGACATCATCAAACAAGGCAGCATTCTAGAATGCCTACTATTGGTGATTGTTAGTGATGCAGGACTGGGGAAAGGGAACTGTTTGTCTTCACTGGACGGCCCCTTTATCTGCTTCAATGGATTGGGATGTGGAGGTGGTCCTGTATTTTCTCTAAAACTGTGCTTTGATTGGGTGGAACCAGATAATTAGTGCAGTCTTCCCATGGCTGGTTTACCTTCTGGACATGTTGGTCACCACCCGGGCTGCAGGCGTTGGCAACTTTGTAACTCCAATAGATTGAATTTTTTGTTCAAGTAAAAGAACAATTGCAGCAATCTCTTTTACAATCTTTGATGAACCTGGTGCTTCCTATCCTGTTCCTCCTGTGAGGGACAATTACTGGCATGAGGTTGTAGGTGAAAGAGGATGTGGTGATGACATTGACCTGTTGATACATAGAATCAATGATAACCCTAAAGGTATTAGTTTTAGCCTTGAGACAGTAGCCATGTGCCATTATGGTAACAATTAAAGTTAAATAGTTTCTTCTTTAATGTGGTTAATATAAACAATAGTAATTTAGTGTCAGCTTGTGAAGTTTTAGATGGGGGCGTAAGACCAATAAATGATGACATAGCAAGCTAGCTGGGCTTTTCTACTGGGGTGTTGGGAGGTTCTTTTCTTGAGAATAGTTCATACCTGTGTGCACAATTATGCTTTTTCCAGTACAGTGTATAAAAATATCCATCTAGTGGCTGAATTGGAATCAGTTAAAGCAAGGAACCTGTCATCAATCCTGTTCAACTCCCCTCCCCCCCCCCCCCCCCCCCCCCGACCACACCAGATCAAATTGTCTGATTCTAGACAATTGCCTTATTTCACTATGAATTTTTGTCCTTTATCATCACACTGGGTGATCCTAGGATATTAAATTACTTCACCAAATGTGATGATAAAAGACAGAGACACCATGAAATAAAGAAAAATTGCCTAGGATTACACAATTTGGTCAAGTGGGAAGCCAGGATTGATAGAGCATCTACAAATACTTCAGGATGGGTTTTTGCTGAAACCTAATGATTTAAAGTTTCGCACATAATACATAACTTGTCTTTCCGTGTTAACTGACATTGTCATCAGGTTGGTGGGGTTATGGCCGAAAACGGTTCAGGTTTAGAGTCTACCACTTCTGTTATAAATGCCGGTCGAAGTACAGTCTTAAGCACTAAAATGAATCACTTTGCACATTTAAGAAATGAAGTATTTCTTTATCATGCCGAAGCGTTTCATTTTAGTGCATTAACGTGTTCGCTTGGTGGCGGCAGCAGTGTAATAATTTAAAGCATAAAAACTAATGCTTCGGTATGTTAAAGAAATACTTCATTTATTTAACATGCAAAAGTGTTTCAGTTTAGTGCATTAAATTGTTACATCGGTGTAATAATTTAATGAGCTAAACTGAAACATTACCGCATGCTAAAAAAAAAAAAAAGGAGTTACCTGTGGGCAGGGGGCATGAGTGAGGGTCTGGTGCTCGCACCCTGGGTTGGATCATGCGCAGTGAGGCAGAGTTAACTGCACGTGACCCTACGTGAGAGGCAGCGATGATTGGCATGCAGCCCCGGGCAGGACTGGGCTAAAGCCCAAAGCGCCCCAGGCTGCCTTTTAAAATCAAACTTGTGTGCGTCATAAAGGGGCGGCTCTGAAAACCCACCAAACGGCAGGCTTGGGCTGGAAAAAGGTAAGCCCTTATCCCGCTGTAAATACAGCTCTTGAAGACCAGCACATACGACCTTCCACGTGTGCTTGTTAAACAGTGCCTGACTCACAATAAAGCAGAGAACAACCGCCAGCCTATGCTGAATTGCGGCAATGTATTGCCAACTTCAACACTAATTTTAAAAATACTACTTTTAAAATTAAAGTTAAAGATGGCAGTTTACTTAATTGTGCAATAATTCAGAAAAGACCAAGGGCAGACTCCCCATGCCCTTAAAAAGCAGCTGCTAATACAACAGTTAAGTTTCAGTATCGATCTTTTTCAGCCAAATGGCTGTGAGACTGATATAGATCACCTGAAAAATATTTACCACATTCGTGGCCCAGGTCCGAGTTTTTTTTTTACATAAAATCTCCGCTTGAGAACCATTTTTTCAAGAATCTTCGAAGATGAATGGCTCACCCTGGGTTTGTTAGTAAGCGAAGTGAGCCATGGCTGCATCAGGGAAACCGGAAGTGTAATTGTTATTGGTTGCAAAGCAGGAAGTGCTCGGATACAGGCAGCATCAACCTTACCAATTCTAACAGAAGATGTCTTTTTCAGTGATTTAGTCCCAACAGGAGAAGAGTTTAGACATACAAGTGGATGCCCTTCTAATGCTTCACTGTATGGTGAAGTGACTGGGAGGTGGAAACAGGTTTGCTGTTATCAGAGGTAACTCGATCTGTTTGATTAATATAGAGGAGCCCTAGTTTATATAACAGGGATATATTTTAAGGGTGATGTCTTTTTGCTCAACTATAGGGAAATCAACAGATTGGTTGGCAAACTTCTCAGCTCTTTAGAAAAAAAGTGGTTCAACAAATGCATGTTTCATGCGTTGCCCTGATGTACAGGGCTTAAATTCACTCTGACCATCACTTTCTTGTTTTCTGTTTTTTATAGAATTTTACCTTGCTGAATCTATCACTAAAATCAATTGCAATTCGCTATCAAAATATAAATTGAAATATGATATAAAAAATAACTTTGTTTTTCAACAGATTGTTTTTTTTTACATCTGTGATCTTTCAGCCTTTTCGTTTTCTCACATTTCCAATTCTGTTTGCTTTTATTTGGTGTGTTTTCTGCCTACTGGCTTTGTCATTCTTTGCAGCTTGTTTTTCTGTTAAGTTTTATCTTCGGAGCCCTTCTTGCCCCCCTGTCGACATGTAGAGTTTTGTAAAAAAAAAAATGTATACATATATATATTATTTATTCTGCAGACTTGTACTTATTTTTGCGAGACGTGGGTCAGAAATCACAATTATTGGTCAAAGCTATGTGGGCTTTCAATAATTTCCCCAAAAACGGATTAGCTAGCATAAATATTTTTAAGGTACTACTTTTAGGTATCTGCCTTATTGCTGAGCAGCACTGATCACTAGAGGCGGTCTTTAACTGCAAACTCTGACAGCTTAATGGATGAGGGAACAACACTATTGAGTTGCTCATTTGTCTCCCAGGTTAATGTTTAGAGTTTTGTTGAGTAGTCAGGGAACATGGTGTCCAGAGACCCAAACAGCCACTGTCTGAGGATTACACACCACACTCTGAGAGCTTGTCAAAGAGAAATGGCAATTGATGGGTACCCTAAATCGACCTTGCTTATTGCTTGCATTTTAAGCATATAAAACGACCTTCAATGTTTCTGTTGTCTTACAACATGGGATGTCTTGTATCATACAGGTGATGCCTTCTAGCATTGCTACCGTATTGCTTTTGCACACTCCTATTTTGATGCACATGGTAGTTACTCATGCATTGTCTGCATCTGTGGATCACTGTGTAAAGATGCTAGAAGTGGAAATAGCAACGTCACAAAAAACGATAATGACAGATTATGGTTTCTAGTTCATTTCTTAAATCATTTTTGCATTTTATGTTCAGTTGCAAGTAATTCCTTCATTTCTAATGATCACACAATTGTTGATTTGTCTGAGCCGCAAACTAGTATTATGTGCAGAATATTTTAGTTTTCTTATTTTGGCACCTGTTGACAAAGGGAAAGACATCAAGTGCATGTTGCATGTGGAGATCTATTTCTCTACTCTGCATATGCACAAATCACTCTTGCACCAGCTTATAACAGATGCTTTGCATCAGATGCACGAGGCACCACCACCTCCTATGGGTTGTATGATGGAACCACGTATGTGGCAATCACGCATGCGTGAACAACGCGGTCGGAACAACAACTGTGTTGTTTCCACACATACCTTTACAACGATTTTTCATTGTAAAGGCCTGTGTGGAAAGGCATGCGTGGTTGTCGCATGCCACCCTCCCACCCTAAAAACAGAAGTACGCCAACCCCCTACCTTTAAAAACTACCCCGATACCCCTGACCCACCCTGAGTCCCAAAACAGACCTCCACCCCACAAAAATAAAACTACCCAACCCCCTAAAAACAAAGTTACCCAAACCCCACACCCTGCCCCTAAAAACCCGACCCTCCCACCCACCCTAAATACAAAACTACCCCGACTCCCCACCCCTAAAAACTCACCCTGCGCCCCAAATACAAAATTACCCCGACCCCCCAACCCTAATAACCTGCCCTAAACACAAAATTACCCCAACCCCCACCCTGCCTCTAAAAACCGAACCCCCCCATATGCCCTGAATACAAAATCTCCCCAACCCCTCACCCCTTCTCCTAAAAACCCGACCCCCTCATTTGCTCTGATTCCAAAATTACCCCAACCCCCACCCTAAAAACCCGACTCCCCCACCCACCCTAAATACAAAATTACCCCGACCACCCACCCCTAAAAACCCACCAGCCCTAAATACAAAATTACCCGACCCCCACCTCTAATAACCCACCCTAAATACAAAATTACCCCAACCCCCACCCCTGCCCCTAGATCCCACCCCCCCACTCGCCCTAAATACAAAATTACCCCAACCCCCACACACCTGCTGCCCTACCCGCCCTAAAAACATAATTACCCCAACCCCCAAACACAAAATTACCCTGAGCCCCTACCCCTCCTCTAAAAACCCGACCTCCCCACCCACCCTAAATACAAAATAACCCCAAACCCTGCCCCTAAAAACCCAACACCCACCCTCTAAAAAAAAAATTGCCCCCACCCCGCCCCTAAAAAAAATAATAATACCCCGACTCCCCACCCCGCCGTAAAAAAACATAGTACTGACCCCGGGTCTCTTAAAAAAAAAAACTACCCCAACCCCTTCACCCCCACCCCTAAAAACTACCCCCAACCCTGCACCAGCCCCACTTACCTGACGTGTCCTTTCCTGATGGATCTTCCTTTTTCTCTGCCTTAACCACGCATGTGCATTGTTCAGCACATGCATGGTTAAGGCAGAGAAAAAGGCCTGCGTTTTTCAGGCAAGCGTCGTTCAGCTTGCTTGAGCAACGCAGGCGTGTTTCCGGACGCATTGTTCCGAATCTTTCCTCCTCCTACGCCCTCGTGATGGAAGCCCCCTCAGATCCTCATAAATGGGAATCAGGCCATGATTCAACTGTGAATAAGGCAGACTTTGAGAGGCTGTGGCCTTACAAAACTACTGCTGAGCAACTACGCTCCTAGTGTCTACATCTAGTGGTTGGATTTAGCAAACGTTGTAGAGTGTCCCTCCCATTTTGCACTACTGCACTGTCTTGCACAGTTGAAGTTTTGCAAACTTAAATATTTCCAGCTTCTGGCATCCCACTTTTGTGATATGCATCTGCTCTAAAGGGGGTGATAGATCAGTGTCTAGGCCAGGCATCTCCAGTGAGTCACTTGTTAGCTACTGGTAGCTCTCCAGCTACATGTAAGTAGCTCTCCTATGTGCAGCCCGTCCACTATATTGAAGACTATTGCTTGAATTAATTACTGTATGTGTTCCAGAATTGAAAAGTGCATATTCAAGATGAAAATATCAGCCTATAAGATGATATTTTGAGAAAAATGGTTGAATTCCCCAAATATATCTACATTCCAAGTTGATAAAACCACTTTTGCGTTACTACTGGCAACCCTGCCTGATGCATTGAGATGATCACTGCTGGCAGTCTAGCATAGGGTGCCACTAAGCTAATGTTGTCCATACATCACTAATAGCATCAGTAGCTCATCATAATGTTTACTGAACATAAGTAGTTCCTGTTTCAGAAAAGGTTTGAGTCCCCTGGTCTACACATTGTGTGGCAGGATCCTTTCTGCCAGCGATTGTTGACTGAGTCAATTGACTTTTTCTGCCCCACTATCTTTCAGTGTGAACTTATGTCAGTAGATTGTGATTCTTGGGAGTGTGACCAATGGTAATAGAAACATGTTTTGTAGGTTTCCAACTTTGTTGCATTCCAAGTAAATAAGATGATGAAATTTGCACATGGACCAGTCAACTTGCTTATTATTCAGGAGCAGTGCCAGGCGCAGGCTCTCCAGATGCCTGTACTCATTAAAACCGGTTGTAACATACTCTTTCTTGCCTGACGTTACAGTACCAGCAGGAGATCATAGTGCTTCAGGACAAGCTCCGAATGTCCAACAAAAAACTGGAGGATTACGAGAACCGCTGTAAAAACCAGGAGGAGCAGACCCAGAAGTTGCTCCTCGAGTACCAGGCGCGGCTGGAGGAAGGAGAGGAGCGGCTCCGAAGACAGCAGGAAGACAAGGAGCTCCAGATGAAGGGCATTATCAGCAGGTAATGTGCACCATTTCCTTAGAGCAGGGGTAGTCAAAGTGGGGGGCAGGCTACCCTAGTGGGGGCCTCAAGCGATCCCGGGGGGGTACCGGGCTCTGGCTAAAAGAAGCATTATGTAGATAACAGTGCATTTTTTAGGCAGAACAAATTTATTGCATTTTTTAAAAGGTAACAGAACTTAACTGTAATGTTTAAACAAGTCTAGACATATTTAAACATTGCCAGCTTAATAGAATAATTGTAAAAAGTTCTGATGGGGGCCTGAAGATTTTTTTCACCCTTGGGGGGGTGCGCGGCATTAAAAAGTTTAAGAACCACTGCCTTAGAGCATCATTCGTTAAACCGGTACTGGTGTAGGTCACACTGAGGATAGGTCGTTTCTCAGTGGGCTGTACCATTTCATTTGTTGTTGCTGCTGCAGAGGACTAATTCTCCTAGATCCAGCGGGAGAGCCTGTAGTAACAATGCATCATTTGGCCTATTTTTTTAAAACTTGCTAGTGGAAAGAGGGTAACTTTCTGCCAATCATCACTGCAAAGAGGAAGACTCAGTAGATATAAGGTGGCCTGGTTTTACAAACTTTTCATCGGCTGCTTCCTATCCCAGATCTGTCGTTCGTTCATATACAGGTGTTTGAAGGGGCTGCGGCTGTCAAACCTGGCTGCTCTTTTGATTTCAGTGAAGACATAAATTAGAGGTTTTATTCCCTTCCCAGAATGCACCTCTCCAGCGCGGCCTTCTTCCCCAGGGATTTTTCATGATTAATATTTGATCAGTGAAAGTGGGCTATATTTCACATGTAAAGAGGATTATTCATAGCTAACTCCTTACACTCTGAAATAGGGAGAGGACAGACTGTAAATCTGGTGGAACGAGATAAGGCTTTCCAACTTCTTGTTTTCCATAAGTTTCACTTCTCTCTAGTCCCCAGACACTCTGTGAAACACTTTGTGGATGCCACACACTTCTGATTACATTAGGCCATCTCATCTCTCACACACCCTTTCTCTCTCTGTCTCGCCTTCTCCATCCCTTCTTGTCTGCATTGACTCTGAGTCACTATGAGGCCTGGAGTTGGGGAAGTGTTACCACACCCCCTTTACCCTCATCCAGGACACCCCAGGATTGCCCCTTTGTCCCTCCCTTAGGCCCTCAAAGGTCTCCTACATGCAGATGATTGGCTCGGGTGAAGGCAAGCAGAGGGAACCACAAAAAGTCATATTGTTATCAAAGCCTGGTTTACTTTCTGTTCCCGCCCCAATCATCCTGAGACTAGAGGTAGCAGGGACAGTGCCAGGGTACCAAGGCCCGGCCAGTGGGAGATGCTGATACCCCTCCCTCAGCCCCCTAAATGACATCCAGCATGTTTATCTATCTACATCAATTTCCTTCTCTCCTTAAACCTTTTTCTCCCCTTATCTCTTCTCTTTCCTCTTATTTTATCTCTGTCTATCCTGCTCTCTTTTGAAGAAACATCAGCCACCCGCATGCACACGCCTGACCTCTCCTTTCTAACACACAATCTGCCCAGTCTCTTACACACCCGACTAAACGTATAGATTCAACCCCATCGTATACATTTAGGGCCTGATTTAGAGTTTGGCAGATGGGTTACTCTGTATTACGATTCCCGTAGGATATAATGGAATTGTAATACGACAGACGGGATATTCGTCACGTTTGTAACCCCCTTCGCTAAGCTCTAATACAGACCCGTAATACATATAATTTAATACTGTCTCAGTCCCTCTCATTCCCTCTCTGTTTTGCCGCACCGGAACATACACACTATCCTGGTCACGCTCTCATTTTTACTGTCTCTTCTTCCTTCCCTCGCCAGTGAACGCAGGTGATATTCCTCTCAGTTACATTTGCAGTGACAGGCGCACTCACTATCCCACTGTCTCTCAGAAATACTCATATGGTTATCTCGCACCCTCCAGGCCTACTCTCGTCTCTCGTACTGTTACTCCTAGTGCCTTCCAAACATCAACTCTTCATTCCATGCATGTACCCTCTCACACACAAACATACACACACACACACTCTCTCTCTCACACAACCACAACCACACACACACACTCTCCCTCACACACACAGATTCACACTCCCTCTGTCTCACACACACTCACACTCACAAACTCACACTCTCTCTCAAACACACTCTCTCAAACACACACACAAACACTCTCTCTCACACACAGACACACACACACTCTCTCCCTCAAACACACACACACACACTCCCTCCCTCACACAGACACACAAACACACACAGACAGATACACACTCTCTCTCACACACACAGACACACACTCACACACACACTCTCTCTCTCAATCACACACACACTCTCCCTCACACACACACTCTCAAACACACACAGACACAACCACTCTCTCTCACACACAGACACACACACACTCTCTCCCTCAAACACACAGACACACACACTCTCTCACACACAGACAACTCACACACCCTCTCTCAGACCCAGATGCACACAGACACACATAGAGACACACACTCTCTCGAACACATACACCCACACTTTCTCTCTCACATACACACTCTGTCTCTCTGAAACACATACACACAAACACACTCTCTCAAACACACTCACTCTTTCTCAAACACACACACAGACACAGACCCACACACACAGACACTCTCAAACACAGACCCACACAGACACACATACACAAACACACACACACACTCTCACACAGGCATACATACAGACACACACTCTCTCAAACACAGACACACACACACTCTGTCTCTCTCAAACACATACACACAAACACACTCTCTCAGACACACTCACTCTTTCTCAAACACACACACACACACACAGACACTCTGACACACACAAACACACATACTCACTCTCAAACACAGAGACACACAAACACACATACGCACTCTCCCCCTCAAACACGCACATTGTTTGACATTGTTCAGCATTCCGTCCATCATCTTTTCTCTTTTGACATTAAAAATCTGGCTTTCACCGTCCCACCGATGTGATGAAGGATGCCCGGTGGCCGGTATGGATAGGGTTGTTCTGTTTTGGACCTGCCATCCTCCACACAATGGCCCCAGTCAAACGCTTCAGGTGTGCTGCAAGGCTCTTGCTTCCAGGAGGCCAGCCACAAAGCCCAAAGCAGCCTTCAGCACAGGAAGACCTCGTGAAACACTCGCATTGAATTACCTCATGTAAAACAAGCCTTTCTTGGAGTAAATGTCACCTTCAGTAGGGAGGCATACCAGGCCTCTGGATGAAGATAGATGCAGAGGCGCCGGGCACGTGCAAGACGAGAGTACATGAATTTTGCGGCACACAGGTGTGCTTCCAGCTATGCACAAGGAACAGCCACACCGTGGAATAGTGTACACGAAACTGAACTGCCCTCTGGGACAGGCGGCCTTTAGCTCGTGTACCATATCGATCACACCCCTACCCCCCAAAAGGCGCATGGAAACCGCTTGCATTCTTTGTTTATTTAATTTATTAAGGTTTTATTCTGCTTTTTTTATATTTTGTATTTAAAATCCGTCTTCTCAATTTAGGAGAAGTAAAATTAGACATGGATGTGCAGCGCTGACGCATGTCCAGTGAATGGCGCTGTGATTACAGGAAGCTCTGCGCCTGCCTTTGCTCTCCTAATTAAATGCGGTAAAAGTTAGCGGCTCCTCTGTCACCTGACCCATGACCCGCACACTGCCCCAGAGGTGCTTTTTTTCTGGGACCTCCTCTGACCTCTTCTTTTGAGACTGTCACCCGCACAGTGGTATTGTGCCTTTCATTAACTACATGACAGCTCCAGCCTGCCACTTTCATCTGATTTTGGTTGAAGAGTTTTGCTTGTGTGTAGGCTGCATATCATTGCTCCCCTAGCCCTTTGAGGATGCGAGGACCTTGAAATGACAACAATACAATGCATGCGACATAACAAATTAGAGTGACACTCTTTGTGGATAAAGTATGTTTCAAGTGTATTGATTACACAGGTTGGGTAGGCTTACAGGTGATCTAGGAGTCAACGATGAGTTCCTTGCTACCACCCTAGCAGGGGAGCAGCACTTGGATGCCCAACACTAGGTCGCCCTGCATGCGACGTGGCCAGCTGCGTTCTTCTGTGTTCCCAGTGGTATTCCCTAGACCTTTGCAAAATTCCTGAGCAGTGTGAGTCAATTCCAGCCATTCCGGGGGTCGTGGATAAGGGCTGTCTTTATTCTGAGTGGGGGTTTCTGTTTCACCTTGGACATAGGGTGGATGGAGTCAGCCTACATAGAGGGGGGCCACTGGGCAAAACACATTTGCTGCATCTCTTGGGTTCACCCTGACAGAAAGGTTGGCATCTACTTCTGCTGTTGATATAAGAGTTTGAGAGTTATATCAGTTTATATGACCGGAGAGAAGAAGGGATCAGTAAACACAGAAGAGAGATATAGAAAATTATGTTACTTATATTGGGTACTTGTGTAGCACTTCTGCCAAGACTGGGCCACTTCAAAGCACTGTGGAAGAACAGGGCTGGAAAAGGGAAAGAAAGAAGCATGGAATGGGTGGAAGAACGGTACAGGAAAAAGAGAAGGGAGGTAAAGGTTAGGTATGAAAAAGGAAAACGGGCACTTGCTGTTGCCTCTTGTTGACTAGTCCTGTAGCGCTTTTGCTGTCCTAAGGCAACTTGAAACCAATGTGGAGGAACTCAGAAAGGCAGGAGGCAACAGGAAAGAGAGAATCTGCAAACAGAGGTAAAGGGGGGGAGACAAGAAAGAGAGGATCGTGGAAGAGTGGGGAGGAGAGAACTGCAAGGAGGGAAAGCAGGTATAGGAGAGTGATCACTTGTTGGATTATTGTTTTTCGGTTAGCCATCCTTATTCAGCTTCAAAGCACTCTGGGAGACTAGAAGAAGAAAGGTTGGAACATCGAGGGAATGATAGACCAAGATGAGGTGAAATACGATGTTACCTGATGCTGCTTACCTCCTAGGCTGCTTACAGGATGGGCCGAGCAGGTGAGATGTCGTCTTCACTGTCGGGTTGTTGATTGGACCATGCAGTGGATCATAAAATGACCAGCCACTGGCATAAAAGAGTAGAGCAGGAAAGCATAGCATAAGCAGAGGAAACTCAAGAATGCCATGGTTACTGCAAACATCCTCAAAATTATTCTGCAAGTAGTGTTCTATGGTGAAGGCAATTTGTCCTTCATCAATCTCTCTGATCGCCAGTCTGCAGACAGGGAAAGGAATCATTTGACAACATGATCTACTGACTATGATGTAGTGATAGCCGATGAAAGGTTCAGATCTGAGCCCTCACACTGTGTCGGCGCCCATATCCTCATCAGCTGGTTATTCAATTAAGAAGGCCTAGTCTGTACTCACGATGACCTAATTCGAGCTATCTTCTGAGAATTACAGAATGGAACCACAATTTGCAGTAGCATTCTTCAGGAACAGCACAGCTTGCAGATTAGATTCTATGTAAACTTTTGGTGAATTTCAGAGATTTTCATTTGCCAACGTTTACTTATTTGTCTCAGGGAATTAAGGGTAGAAGGCAGGTGTGTATTTTTTTGGAATCCCCACATCTGCAGTATGTTCTTGGTTATGCAGGGTGGTATGCTGTCACTTTTATAAAAGCCGTACACAAACAGTAAATCCTTCTGACCCTCACTAAAGTCACACACTCCACTGCAATGAACGAGACATGGCAACTCAACCATCTGATATGGTCACTCACGTTACAAATGAAGAGGCTGAGGGTCTCATTTATGAGGTCATAGTGGAACACTGCACCACCGAAGTGTCATTTTTTTGATGCTCCGGTGGTGCAGCGTGCCAGCCAATATATACAAGGCCACGCAAAGCCACCTTGCGTGGGTTTTCATGGGCTTGTAAATATGGACCACTTTCACGCATGGGTGTTGCTTGGGTTGTTCTGATGCAACACTCATGAAAGCAATCTGGGAATGCTTCAGGTTCCTACGCCACACCAGGGGTGGCGTAAAAATGCCGCAACAGGGGGTGTTCCACTTTTTATGTGTGCTGCATTATGCAGCACACATAGAAAGTGGAAACCACCTCTTGTGATTGTTTGCACCATGGTGCAAGGGTGCCTGCATTGGCGCAAGGTAGCAATTTGTTCACCAGCGCAAGGGGACAGAAATGCGCCATATCTTGTAGATGCTGTGCATTTCTGCCCTTTCCCCATGACGCAGGCTCCGCAGCAAGACACGTGCTGTGCCGACCTGCGCCACGGGCCTCACAATAGGCTTGGAAAAGAATACAATGACCAAAACATGATCATACAGTATCCCACACTCAAGATATGCCTGCTAGCCCACAGAGCTACCAGTGTGGGCTCCACAAATGTTCATACCATAACCTTGTCAGTGAAAAGGGCACTTGCAAGAGTTTTGTGTTCATTGATAGAATTAAGGTACATATGGTACTGGCTTACCTTACCTCCCCTCTTCTCTAATGCTAGGTTGATGTCGGTTGAGGAGGAGTTGAAGAAAGACCATGCAGAAATGCAAGCCGCTGTGGACTCCAAGCAGAAGATCATCGATGCACAGGTAGGAGAATTCTTTAAGTTTGCATGCTATTGTGTCTCACCCCCATTCTTCTACTTCCTCGGATAGCTAATATAATGGATTGTGTTACACTCAGATTGAAAGTCCATCTTCCATAAAATAATCCTTGGGGTGAATTGACGGAAGTAACCACTTTGAACTGCGGAGAAAAAGAGAACGCCACAAAAAGTTGCTTTTTGACAAAGCTAAAATATTGCCTTTTTGCACATATCGATTAAAAATAAAGTCACCCAATAACATATTAAAAGAACACTTGAGATCTTAAGATCTTACATTCTTTCAAATATGTAATGTTCACTTAGGGCAAATAACCCAGCCATCTCCTGCGTTGTTAGTGATTCAAAACAAACCTCTTATATTTTGCATAAAAGAGCCAGCACCAAATGACAAACTCATGGCTTGTCATACTATAGTTATTCATGCATTCAGGAAGGAACGCACATACAAATGTGTGCTACATGATGGTCCAATGATGGTTTTTCATTGTGTCTTGAATCACATTGCTTGTTGTGCAGAGTGTCAGCACATGTCCTACATAGCGGACATTAACACTGTGAAACGTATGCATAAATATTATTAAGCATTTTCTATTGAGGAGGGCTCTGATATGTGCTATTATGCTATAACGTGATGTGGCTTATTGTTCAGGGAAGTCTGCCTATTCTGTTGTTGTAGTCTTTAAGTGAATTTTAATGTGCTTGTTTTGCTGATGCAGTTAATTGCCATCTTCGCCCCTGGCAGTGTTTGATGATAGTTATTTCTTTTTCTAGCATCTCAAGCAATCGTAGATTGTGTCTTGGTATTTAGTAGGGTGCAGGAGGGAGTATGATGTAGTAAAAGGAAATTTGGCGGACCTGCTAGGAGCAAATTCTCATATAGAAGCCTGAACAATTTTTGATCTTTACCACAGTTGTTTCAGAGTTCTAGCTTACACACCCTGGAGTAGCACCTCTTCTTCACACAGTCTACTTATGATATGATGATACTGTGGAGGGAGGTATTCCCATATTTAAGTAGTGGTACTGTGGAGTAAAGTTTCCTCATCCCTGAGTCGTGGCAGTGTTGAAAGGTATCTTCCCATTCTTGAATAATAATGGCCTTGTTAGGTGAATAATCATCTTGGTTTTCTGGTGTTAGACATTTGATTTATGATTCTGTTGACTAAAGCCTTACATCGTCGAGTAAAGACACTGTGCAATGAATTACATCCCATCCTGGAGAAGTGGTACTGTTGAGTGAAGCCATAGCATTTTGGTGTGTTACTCATTTATGGAATCCCATGCCAATGTATAATGATGACAGGTCCAGTGTGCAATGTTCAGCTGAAGGTCCAGAAGAAGTTTCAAAAGAAAATAAAGGTTTGTATGCATCATTGATGGATTACAGTAGCATGCATGTTTAGCTTTACAACAGGTGCTGAGGCATGTAAGAATCAGCCATGAGATAAAGAATGTATAGCCCAGACATGGTGACGTCTAATGAAGCTGAAATCAACATATTTGAATAGCAAAAGAACCAGAAAAATAGGCTTAAAAATAGGTGTAAAAACAATACTTACCGTTCATTGGGAAAGAACTGTTGGGGTCCTATAAAATAGGTTTGTAGTAAACGTATCTTACATCTTCACATTCCACTTAAATTCTGCTACTTATTGACTCACTTGACTCTTAATTGGCTTTTTTTTCTTAAGCTTACAACTCTTAATTTTAAATGCCCTGGGGTTCCCACCAATGATTGGCACTCAAAAGAAAATGTTAGACCAACAACATGTCAGTCAGGGGCTGGAGAGGACTAGAGAGATTGGCTTTCGGGATGTAGTGGTATAGAAGAACAAATGTAATAAATGTGTGGCTTCACTCAATCTTTTTGGTGGACAAAACACCCTTTAAAATTAATCTGATGTGTCATCAGAGTTTTTTTTTGCATATATCTTGTCACAAAATCTGCCCTTTGTGTTTTCCACAGGACAACTCTGGCTCCTAGTTTCAGGATCCTGAATGTTCTTTGCCGAAAAGTGATGTTCTGAGTGTATTTTATAAGGCAGCATTTATGTTTAAGTTTGATGAAATGTGCTTTAGGTAGAGATTTGGCCCACCAAAGAATCAGCATCCGATGGAGTACTAATGTCTTCTCGTCTGCTTAATGGTTCTTCACAATAAAGAAGCCTTGGCATGAAAGAATTGTTTCAGTTCAGCAAGGGCATTGCTGAAGGATTGCCATGGTCATCTCTGCAAGTTGGTTCTTCTGATTGCCTGATAGGGCTAAGTTCTTCCAAATGGCTTGCTGGGCTGCTGGTGATGACAAATGAACTTTCACCACAGTCAGGTATGGTTGACCAGTGCTGGTGGTAAAGGTGGTTGAGGAAGATGAAAAATCTGCAGAAAAGACTCAAGACATAACATGACCAGATTGACATTTTGCAAGCTCCTGTTACATGTTTTGGCTATTTTTAGATCAGTCATTGGTACAGTGGGTTTCTGAGGAAGCCATAATGGCCCCAGTGTTCTCTAAAAGTTACTCTCGGGTGGGACTCCAAAGGATGAAGATTTCCATGCTTTTCTCCCTAGTGTCACTGAAAAGTAAGACATTTATTTATTTGCTTCCAGCTCTCCTCCTTGGCACATAGGAACGGTACTCACGCAGCGACTCGATGAACCAACACAGTTGCCACAAAACAATGTGCCTAATTTGTGTTTTCCTGAGCCACTTGGCTGATTTCAACTTTGTTACATTGGACATTTCTCTTTACAGACCTTAATCGACTGTCTTCAGGGACTCAAATAACCTTTCATCCCTTACTTTACATGACATATATAGTGAAAGTCTCAAACCCTTACAAAGGAAGAGGCTGATGTACCACAAGTAACCATGCCCTTGCTTCAACCCAAGTGGCAGAAAGCTCACATCCAGGCCCCAGCTCTGAGTCATAGTTTACAACTCTGGTGTATATGGCCTTGTGAGGGAATAGGCCCGTAATATTCTGGATATTTTGCAGCGCTTGCACGGATGTCCTGGAAAGGCAGCTCTTGGTTGGCAGAAGCTGCATGGCACATGTCAAACCTTCAGTGTGGACCCATCCTCAGGACATGTTGCATAGCAAATTCTGTCACTAGTTGATGTGTTTCTTAAGCATCTATGCATACCAATCATGAATCTTCTTTAAATCAACCAGATTAGGGATGGTGGATTGGATGGTCCATTCACTACTATAAACAATGCCTTCTGCAACCTTATTTAGATGCCGTCATGTTGATGTATGAAAATGTCTACCTTAGAAACGGTAGTGGTGCGATTCCTTCTCTTGTCCACAACTACTAAAGAGGTTATGCAGTGGCTAAAAGGGTCATGTTTACTATGTCACCCCATAAGACTGGCTCCATAGTTTTAGTTTTTACTTCTGGGTAGACTTGTTAATTGTAGCATGCTTCAGAACATTACAAGAGGGATTCTTCTCTCCATCAGAGAAGGTAAATTGGCCATCAGAGTTAATGACGCATAGAAAGTCCAGACTTGGCATTACATTTCAGCCAGGTACGAGCAAACAAAACATGTTGATTGAGTGGTTGCTTGAGAGGATATCAATTGCAAAAGTAGCATGCTATAAGAATATTACAGCAACAAGATCAACACTCTAATATCAGGGATACCATGGATGTAAGTATAGATTTACTGTTCTTAACTCCACAGGTATGTACCATATATGTACCTTGATGATACATATCAGTATTTAATGCAGTTGTAAAAATAAAAAGAAAGCAGGGAAAATAAGCAAAATAGGGCGATCATCCCAACAAAATATTATGCGAAGGAGAAGTACACCTCTGTATTGTGGGTCCTTTTAATTCCAAATTAGAGACGATAAAACGTAATGAAAGTAAATCTAATTCATAGATTCTTGCGCAATGTAGGGGTAAAGTAACACACGCTTTCATTTCACCACTGTTACTCCAGTGAAGTGTTTGAAAGCTGAAAATGGTTTGCTTCATAGGGTCAAACATCCGCATCCTTTGTCTTCTACTTAAGTCACAATTTAAAGTTCCTGTGGTGGGTGCTAGTAAACAACGTAAAGATAAGTTGTTGATCACTTTCTGCACTTTTTATAGTTGATTATTTATAACCTAAAATGGTTAGTAAATATCTTCTTCAAAAACAATTGTTTGGTTATATCTTAAAATAGTTAGTAAATACCTTATACCAAAACACTTGCAGTTTCATTTTCAGGCAAGGAAACATAATATGAAGATAGTGGTTGTTTTTGTAAAACGAGGACCTTTTCTTGTTTGACCTAAAGAAAACTGTGGGAGTAATAAAGTTCGAAAGCAGTGACCAGATGATTTGAAAGTTTGTGTGAATGGTAAAAGCTGTACCCACCAGTTGTAGCTATGACCCTACTGCCCCTAGAAAATCAGAAATACTGCGAGCACACACACAAAGGCCTTTGGGCTCAGCTTCATACTCATAATGATGGGCTCACACTCGTATTCTCATTCTCTCATTCTCTCTCATTCTCTCTCACTTCTCACTTCTCTCTCTCTCACATAATGTAATTAAAAGGGCCTCGATAAGAGTTTACTATAACAGAAAAGTCATCGATCACGAACAGTCCCCTAGTGAAACAAACATTTGCAAATGCAATAGGTCTTGCCCTGGCTGCCAACACCTGACTTTAGCTCTGGTTTTTAAAATACTTATTTTGCCAGTTTTATTTTGTGTAATTGCAAAATGTAATTGTTGGGGAAGCCCCTCCGTCCTTTCAACAATAGCAACAAATAAATAAATCGGTAAACAACTATATTTATTTAGCCTGGAAGCACACATTACTGAAAATACTTTGTGGCAGGATGTTTACCTTGTGAAAGGGCAGAATGCCATCACTCACACTGAGGTTAGCCAATGGATGAAGTGAGCTGACCCAGATCCCCATGCCATATGCTGCAGTGGGTGGAAATAAAATATGAATGACACTGCAACAAACCAATGGAAGTAGTACACTGTCTGAAAGCCTATATAAGTATATTATACATATAACTGTAGTAAGACCAAAAGGTTTGGTTAACATCAGACCTAAAAACGACAAAACTGCTGTTCCTGAAGACCATGCCACAGGTCCCCAACACCGCCTGTATGTGGTCGAAAAGGAGATTTCAGAGCTAACTTCAGGATGTCGCCTATCGCCCCAAAGAGATTACAATGAGTAATTATCATGAAACATGGGTTTGCAGTTGAACTCTGGACCATGCTGACATAAAATATCCTAAGTGCGATGCTTGTAGTGGTTAAGGATAAAAAAGTATTAACAATTGGTATTAGTACCACTATTCTACTTGTTAGTCTGTTTTGCGTATCACAGTACTTGAAAAATCAAATCTTTGGGGTTCAGTAAATTGTGGTGTTCACCTGACTGCCAGGTGTGGAAACTTCTCTACTTTTGAGAGGGCTGACGTGTACTTTATTTGCACAGTTGGTTGCAAGTTGTTCGCACCAGCAACCTTTTGTGGGTATCACCAGCCCAGGGTTTTACCAGCACTAAGCATCCTTGGTATTCGGCCACCCTGGCGTTCTATAGCATCCATGAAGGGCTCCTAAAAAATCTATGTGCATATATTAATTTTTTTTTTTTTTTTTTTTTTTTACAAATTAAGCACTGAATGGCAGCAAGTGGTTGGAGAAAGATGAACTGACATTCTAATCCAAGGCCTCCATCTTTATGCACCATGTATCAGGTGTGTTCCCTGAATATTGAACTCAGAATCTCAATAGGATACAATATCGAGGATAAAATATTGAAAAACTCCAAATACACATAACTACGCAATGCATATATCTTCAAGGTACGTAGAGTTAGGAGTAATAAATCTATTCTTCCTTATAAACACTTACATTTTGACATTTTGCCCTCTCGATATTCAGTAGTACAACCCCTGTTTTGAGATTTCCTTGCAAATTTGCAAAATGATTGCAAAGTGGACAATAGCAGCTGGACGCGGGTAAAGGTTGATAGCAGCTGTCAGAAGTGGTGGCAGAGATTTCTATAAGACTAGGTCATGGTTCCCTTTAAGATAGGGTCACTGTAACTTTATATAGGTTCAGAATTCAGTACGCAATATAATGTCATGACTCGAGGGCCCTGCAGAAGGCCAAAGCAGGAAAGGGCGAAACAATTCTTGCCTTCTCCAGTATGGTTCGCTTCTCCCTTGCTGGCAGCCATGTTCAGGCCTTTGCCCTTTGCCGTGCGAGTGATGACTTTCTACGTAGGGGGCGAGCATGACAAGCCAGTATGGGAAGCTGTGTGTGCGAAGGGTGGGGAACTAATATGTGGTTTAGATTCTTTTTAATGAGTTCTGAATATAAATAAGGAGCTGTCTCCATAGGCACAAATAATATAAAGCACCTTAGGCCTTGTTCTTGGAGCATAAAATCCAGGAGGGAAATTGTGCACTCGGTAAATATTGATGCTTCCTGGGGTATTTCTTGGGGGCACAATTACTGCGCTATTCCTATTTACATACCTTCTGAGTTTGCCTTCTTTGTTCCAGGCTCTACCTGGTGCAAACCGTGTGGCCAGCCATTATCTGGATGCACGATCAGTTTTTGAGTGATAATCACGATGTGAGCTGAAAAGGGAATGAGTTTTTAATACCAATCTTGTGGAAGGAGAGAGACATTCGTGTTCACAAAACAAATGGAAAATTTGCTCCACTATGTGAAATCTACATGAGTTTTACAGAAAACACATACAGACAAGGAGATTCTTGAGTTTGACAGCTGACATAATCATAAAATGCTGTTTTACAGGCAGACGAAGTACAAGGTCGAATTCAGTAGGTCGTACTATGTTTTAGTTGTAAGGAACGAGTGAGAATCGGAATGAGCTGGGAAGGTTAAAAAGAGCGTCAGAGAAGGTGGCTGATGGAACAGCACGTAGTAGTGAAGGGACAATGAAGGAATAAAGCCGATTGAGGGCGTTAAAGGAAAGGTGAGCACAGGGTGCCAGCCAGTGCTTAATTTGTGCCGGTGGTTTCCAGTGCGGGGCACCAGCACTAATTTTTTAGGGCTGACACTTATTTTTCTGCCTCAAGCATTGGCTGCGAGCAAAAAGACATATATGGCAAAGATGGAGGAAGAGAAAAACGAAAAAGCGTCACAAATGGAAAAAGCAAAAAGCTGCAGGTGTGAGCGGAAGGGGCAGGGAGTGGCCGTAAATAGACTTAAGAGGCCGGAGATGGCTACATGATTACCTGTCTCAGTATTCGGTGCTCGCATCAGCTGCGTGATTCAGAGGAGAGCTTTGGGCAACGGCACGTTTTTACTTACAAATTAAGCACTGGCGGTAAGCGGAGGGAAGGCGGAGATCAGGGGCAGTGGACGTAAAGGAGGGGGTGTAGGGTATGAGAGATATTGAGACAATTGCGTAAAAGTGCATTAACTGTGTGTTTTAGGGCCCAGTATAAAGTCTTTACAATTCAGAAAATGTGAATGTTTCAGCCAACTGAATGGCTATGCATATTTTTTTTATATCAATTTCAATTTAAAAAGTTGTTCTAGAACAATAAGATTTCAACTACCGAGGCGTATTCTTACTGGAATACCACATGCTCTCTAATTCCCTTGGTGAGATAGTCCCTGTACCAAAAGGAATGCCCCACCCCAAGGATCGAGCCTTGAAGCTTGTTGCTTGCGCTGAAAGCTGTAGATGAGTCTCATCTCCTTTTCCAAAGGTCCCACTTTCCTCTGGCCTCATCTCAGCAGGATGCTCTTCTCAAGAAATGTACATGTCAAGCTCTTTACCTATCAGGTCATCCTCTTTCTACATGCTCCCATGTACGCCAGATAGGGGAGGAGGAGGCACGGTGAGAAACACATTTTTGTGCGCAGGATCACACACTTCGGTCCAGTATGGATTTGAATTCTCTGTGCAATTCTCTTTCACAGTGAAGGTTGTCTTTGCTGTTTCTCAGGGACTCCCCAACATACCTCTTGAATGTGCAGGAAATTCCATGTCCTAATCCTGCAGAATTCTGAAATCTGGTCCTCCCCAGACACTCTAAAGCACTGCAGTGATGCTTGTAAATGTAACCTGCCAAGAGCACAGGCTGCCCTATGATGCATCAAGGCCTGACCTACAGTGGACAAACACAATAGTTTTCAAGGATAATTGGAAATCTTTAAATCTCTGAAGGACCAGTGCTAGAGTGAGATGGAATCTTCCCTTGTGCTATTAAAGGAACCGTCAGGTGAATGACATCTCAGTACATCTCAAAACCCAAGCGGACGTCATGAAACAAAGCAACACCTGGAATGTCTGTTGTTGGTCACTGTTATGATACAGAATTGGGCAAAGAGAACTCTATGCTTGATGGCATCTTCAAGTTATATGCCATCGTGCCCAACATCGGTTTACTAATTGTAGAACAAACACATATATTTTTTTAAGTATTAAGAATGGCGTGTATTAGAAGTCATTGTCTTGTGAGAGGCCTGATATGTTTTTTTTCATTGCCCTGTCTCTACATGGTTCATTTATTTACATATTAGTAGACCTTCTGTGGCAGGGAGCTAACGGAAGGGGCAGTGGAGCTCTTTACAATACTTTAGACAAGGTCCAAGTACCAAAGGGTATCATCTGAGGAAAGAGTAGAAGGAACATCGAATTTCAGCTCCAAATTCTCCTCGCGAGAGGATGGCCACGTTCAGATGCAGGGGACGGAAAAGTGAGGTATGTCACAAACATACAGACTAGTGAGTTATTTATAAAACCAGACTTACATAATGAAAACCACTGAGCCATCCTAGCTCCATAATTACTGACCATTGAAGTCTGAACAGACCATTGAGCCAAGGACCCCTGGGGGTGCACGTATTTTGAAAGTTCATTCCATGGGCCAATGTCTCTTTTGTTGTTCATTTAGAATTGCAGATTAAGGCAGTTGAGTAAAAGTTTTTTTTTTTACTAGAACGTACCTCTAGAGTAACTTCATGAGTAATCGGTGTGCTAGTGTATGCTTATCATCGAGATACCCAGGTATGTCAGCACGCGGTGGCGTGGCCTCTCCCCCGGCTGTAATTGGCACGCCAGTGGTGAGAGCAGCGAAGTGGCTGACAACTTCAGATCCAGCTAATCATTTCTCTCCCGCACTGCTTGGGGCATCTGAGATGCAATTAGAGGGCAGTAGTTCAAATCCAATTGAGATCCAATTTTAGGTATTAATAGCCTGCTGACATCTGCTAGCCCTGGTGCCTGTTAAGTTCACGCTTTCATTGATTTTAGAAAAAGCTAAGAAATGACACCAAATTAGCAATTTTATGCATATGGAAGGACGAGGTGTTCCACACAAATGATAATATATGCATTCATATGCAAAATACCTGTGATAAGGAAAATTTTATAAAAATCGTGTGTTTTTATGATCTCCTTAGTTAAGCAAATCACCTGACTTAAATAGAAGCACAACATAACTCAAGCTTCCTTCTTAAAATAAGAAACATACACCACGATCATCACATGTAACACAAATAAAGTCTGTGCATTCCCCCCTAAGCCTGGTGCATCCTCCAGTTGACGACAAGATGTGAAACTAGAAATTTACCAGCATCGTTCACACATTCCAAAATGTACCTTTCAGTTGCACAGTCAGAGATTCGTTCTCCATGATCCACGGCTGGGATGTCGAGATGGTCATTGCGCTCAACCAGTTTTTACCAAATCGAAAAATACTCCCATTTGTCCTTTTGTCGCTTTGTTTCCTGGCTCCCTGATCTCTTTCTGAAAGAGGTGCCACGTTCTTGCTACTTGGGATTCTATTCCAGTGCTGCTGGTGGGCTTGTTTGGGTGTGTTAGAGGCAAAATGCTATTTTACCCAGCGTGTGCTCAAAATTCTTGTGGTTCTTCTGCCCCATCACCTGTCCTCTCGCCAGACATCCACTCTCCCACACGCTGTATCCCCTCGTGCCGAGCTGCACTCGCATCTTCATTGCCACCTGTGAAGTCCAGGTTGTGTACAGTACTAAGTTGCTTTTCAGCTAGGTTTGCACTGCATGAGTCACATGCACATTATATATGCAGGTGTGTAGATTGGCACTCTAGCATGTGGTGAGGGGCCCCTCACTCAACAATGGTAAATAAACTCGTATACCTCTGTGTGCATCTGCATGTATGGTTAATGCCATGCTATTCTTTCCTGTGCCTTACTTATATACACAAAGTTCATTGTGTTCGTAAATGTACGTTTATTGCAGAAATGTCTCTTTTGTGACTGCCAGGTATTAACAAAGGCAGTCCTGGTGCGCGTACATTCATTTACTTGTGCTGATTTCGCTGCCACGAGTGAAGAAAAACCCACTCCCACTCAGGGTAGAAAATATATGTTCCAAGGAGGGGTTAACCTTGAAAGTTTGACAACCCCACAAACATGTAAGTTTGTGGGCATTTCTAAAGTCCTGTCCAACCCCTTTCCACCCTGGACATGGTCGGACATTTACCCCAGGTTAGGGCTGGAATAATTCCACTTCCAAGATGGAAAGGGGAAGGACTTCAGCCTTCCAGATGTTTGTTCAAGAATAGAAAACCCCAGTAAGCTATGCCCCAGCACAGATGCAATTCTATTCTCCTTTTTCGACCTGGTGTTTGTGTATAGGGCTCATAGTTTTCTGAGCAGGTTCGGAGCACAGTCTGATTGCCAGGACCTTCGCTTTGCAGCGGTGAAGTTCGGAGGATGATACGTGAAGATGCAGCTCCTAAAGCACAACCATCATCTTTGCACCTGAGTATTAAATGTCTGCATCGGGTGTATTAGTGAACATGCTCCTAATATCATGTTAGAGGACGATCCGGGCCCTTCACGCCAGGCAGGTTGGCCCAGTGACGTGGTCTGCCTTTGGGTGACTGTCCTATCATTGCTCACCCCCCACAAAGAGGGCTGTACTGACCTTTAACCCCATCGAGGGGGTTTGGGGCTGGAATTAGTGAAGGCTGCTTGCAGAAAGCCAAGGCCTCCCCTGTCACCCTCTCCTGGGTTATTACAGCTGGCACATTAGGGCACTGAGAGAGAGGAGCGAGAGAGAGCTAGACCCTAAAGATAATCCTTAAGGTAGGGGAAACTGCCAAAGCAGAGAGAATATTGAGATATCAAGGAGAAGACACCGAGGAGGGAAGAAGAGAGACAGCAAGTGGATGGATGGGCGTTGGAAGCAAGGAGGCAAGGGCTGGTGTGAACATTTGCTAACATCTCTAACAACTGCCCCCCGTCTCCAATTTTCGACCTGTATGAATTTAGGGGCATATTTATCAGAATTGGCGCAGCCTCTGCCCCAAAATTGGCAGCACCCCACTGCATCACTTCCAAAATGCAGGAATGCACCGTATTTAAAAGAATGCGTTGCATCTCTGTGTTTCCCCCTATGCTGGTGCAAATTAGCTCCCGAGCGCCAACGCAGCCGCCCTTGCGTTGTGGTGCAAGGATTGCTGCGTTGCAGGGGAGACTGTTTTTGTGCAGGAAGGGACACCTTTAGTGGGTGGCATTAGATTTTGGTGCTGCCTCAGGTTTACAAAATCTCGTAAATCTGGGTCTGCATAAAAATGCAATAGGTGTTGCTGTGGAATTCCCACAGCAACACCTATTGTACGCTCTTTCCAAGCAAAGTGCTGTGTGTGAAGGGGCTGCACTTACAAGGTGGCATTAGGCCACAAAAAGTGGCTTAATGCGTCCTTTTAAATATGGGGCAGTGCACAGCGCCTCCGGAGAGTCACAAAAAGTGACGCTCCTGTGGCGCTAGGGGCTTGTAAATATGCCCCTGAGTTCGTTTTTCTATTCATTAATTCATGTGTGCAGTGTGTTGCCTTCAAAGGCTGCTCACATTATTCTAGTAAGTGCTCCACATTGTTGTGATATTGCTCCATATTTAGGGATTTACATATCTCTAAAACCCCACGAGCGCAGCAAAGCTCCCCGTCCTCTCCATATGATATTGCCTTTGTCATTGTACCGCCTTTGGGGTAAAGGTGTATGAAGTCTGCATCAATCTGGTGGATGAGTTACTAACCTTGTAATCTAGAGATCTGAGTCCAAATTCTGCAGTTAGCGCCGCACCAAAAGTTAAAGGATTCAGGGCAAACCGTGTGAATGTACTTTTCCTCCAAATTAAGGGTGTGATTCTCAAACTTAATTTTGTACTAGGTTTAGGAGAACTGCAGTAGTACTACCTACTTACTACAACATGCAATTCACAAACCTACTGATGAAAATATCCACCTCCCCATCATTCCTAAGGACAGACACTCATACATTTAAGTGTACTATTAAATGTGGGCGGGACCAAGGTGAGTGGATTAAAAATGTGGAATGCTTGCTACTAAATGGGACTTCGGGGAGAGACGACTGTCACCCCCTAAGCTCATTGGGATTCACAAACTGCACTTCTAAAACCAATACAGCCAACAAGGACCATAGCAAATGTACTCCAACTCAGACCTTGAGAAGGTCCAGCTCCACATATTGCTAACCACTAATAAGGCAACACTTTCCCAGAGAAAATAATGGAGGTAGAGACTTAAAATAGAACCCAGTAGTAAATAATGTTAAAATAAAATAATTCATTTCAGCTTTTAGAAAATATATATCAGTTGAATGTAATGTGTGTGTGTGTGTGTATATAATATAAATACATTAAAAACATTATTATTTTGTAATTGAATATTTAATATTTTTAAAATAAAAAATAAATATAACTTTTTTAAATAGTTAAATTAATTTTTTTATTCTATTTATAACCTTTTAAAAATGTTAATATATATTAAATAAATATATGCATTTTTCATTAAGTGAGATTTTTTAAAACTTACAAATTGTAATTTAATAAAATTTAAACTAATTACATATTTAATTCACAATTGAGCTAACCGCACTTTACCATTTTTTATTTTGTTTCACAATTAAGATAAATATATATCATTAATTAAAATTAATGTTTAACATACAATATGTTTACTATTTTTTAAAGTTTAATAAACTGTTTAAAGTTTCCTTATACTTTACCGTAGGGAGATCTGATCCTGGTGGTCCAGAACTCCGCCTACGTGTGAAAAGTTACTAGTAGTAACTACACTTTTGGCTCCAGCCCCTATTATTGGGGGTGGAGACATGTAAATCTACACTTTGCAGTAAATTTTCACTTGGAAATTGTGCATAGCCAAAATTAATAAATTTAAAGTCTACAAATAAATTTGCACATGTACATTAACTCATGTGTAAAATTACTTTGGGAATAGTCCCCTAAATGTCTGTAATGGGAGGTAATGGTGTGTTACTAGCTAACTGGTAAATATGCATGAAGTGAACAAAGAAATATGTGGTGCACTGCCCCAGTATACATTTTCTTGCCCTCCTGGTTTCTGCACTGTTGTTTCAATGGACCCCATCTCTTAGAAATGTAAAGCACCTTATATTCACAATGCTTTCTTAGCTACATAATTCCCTCTGATCAGTGCTCCTAGTTGAGCCTTCAACCAGTGCAGAAGACTGCAGCTGATTTCCAATTAGAGCACATCACAGCCATTCTGTAATTCAGGCCTATCCAATATAGGTGCAAAAGCTGTGGATCTATGCCAGATGTTCAGTCATACTGCTTAGTATCTTCCACTTAGATAAATCAGTTATAAACTTATCTTACTGAAAATTTGGCACGCACCCACCTCTCCTAGACCTACGTTGGACACCATTTTCTGGATCTGGTTCCAGGTCTCCAAACTGGCCTTGAAGTCTTGTAGTTGTACCTTGGAATCTTCAGGGGTGGAGGGGTCTGTTCAGCAAGATATTCTGCAGATAGTGAGTTTTGATTTCATCAGATGAGCACCATGGATTGCTGGCACCTCCACCATGGTTCTCAATTGCCTTAACTTTAGATTTTTTTCTGCAAGGGCTGTTGATTCTCATCACCTTGAATGAACCTGCTCTCTTTATTATACATATGTTGTTCCCGGTATAATGAAGCACTTGTCATTGTTTTCTTGCAGGAGAAGCGCATCGCCTCCCTGGACGCAGCCAATGCCCGGCTCATGAGTGCCCTTACCCAGCTCAAAGAGAGGTACAGCATGCAGACACGTAATGGAATCTCACCCACAAACCCAACTAAATTGCAAATTACAGAGAACGGCGAATTCAGAAACAGCAGTAATTGTTAATACTTGGAAACCACAGACCAAGGAGACTGAGCGTAACGAACTTGCAGTCACACGCGGCTCTCCCAAGACGCGGTCCTGCTCCCCAAGAAGCCCGCTCGGTACTGGAGACCGCACATTTGACTAATGCATTGTGGGAGTCAGGACCAGCAGAAGCCGAAGGCAGTGTATATTGCAAGAGGGCGGAGGGTACCTGGGAAAACAGAAGATGGAATTGTTGTATAAAATGTGTGGTAAAAGAAAGAAAGAAAGATATTTGTATACACATTTTTGTCATTTCTGGTTAATTATTTCAGTGCTTATTGTACAAACTGCTAGTAACTGTGTCCATCTCCAACTAGCTGAGGAGTTGCTTTCATGCTCCCTTAATAACATTGCAGGTGGACTGGCATTTCCTAGCTGCCAACGCTAGCCGAAGGAGACTCTTGCCTCTTCACCAAGCAGGTCATGTATCCATCAGAATGTAGACATGACAGATTGTTGGCATTAACAGCCAAAGTGTTCTTTTTAAGAACAGCCTTTTGATATGGCTTAAATCTGCCCAAATCTTAATACACATATGTTACATTTGGAATTCAGTGGTGTGTTTGCCAGTGTTGTTAGTGTTCAGATCAAGATCTCCTCAAATCATGGCCTCCATTATTGCGATTGATGGGCCTACAAATTTATGAGAGCCATTGGCTATCTATCAGACAATCAAGTATTACCCAGGAGATATGCTGATTAAAAATCAAATCCTTAAACGAAATGGGGCTAAGCTGCAGAATAAAACACCAGGAATTGCAGGGTCTGCTGCAGCAAAGTGTCACTCTCAAAGCCACCACTTGTCTTGAGTGGGATGAAAGACTGGTATTATGGGCATTTCTCTTACACCTGTGTGTGGGTGTTTCACACTTATCAGCAAAGGTAAATCATGCTATGGGTGTGGCACTCATGGTTGGCATTGAATGAAGAGGTGTAGCTAGCTACATCTATAAATAGAAGCCTGCCTCAATTTGCCTTCTTCTTCATGGGTGGCTAAAATGTGTATTTATCCGAAGATAAAGTCCAGATAACTTTAACAAAATAGTGTATTGTTGAATACTGTACTTCTCACATCTCTGTCATCAACAAGTTGTCAAACATTGGGCTACTGTTTTCCTAAAGTGCAGAGTATTGATTCACAGTATTTAGATGCTGAAAGAGTGAAGGTGGCCCATATGGGGTATCTAAATAATGGTTGAAGCCCTGTGTATGGCCCTCCAAATCTTAGATACTTGGGCCCGATTAAAAGTAAGTTGGATTAGGATGCAGGGAAACCATGTGGCCAGAAATAACATTCTAGCTCTTAACCTCACACCCAAATCTTTCTATTAAGAGTCAATCCCCACCCAATGGAGACCAACAAGGTGGACCCATTTTTTCCAGGTGAAAATCCACACATTGGGGGTCATTTTCCGCCAAGGTACCGCCGCTGAATGACCGCACCGCGGTCAAAAGACCGCGGCGGCCATTCAGACATTTCCTCTGGCCCGGCGGGCGCTCTCCAAAAGAGCGCCCGCCGGCCCAGAGGAAATGCCCCTGCAACGAGGACGCCGGCTCAGAATTGAGCCGGCGTAGTTGCAGGGGTGCGACGGGTGCAGTTGCACCCGTCGCGTATTTCAGTGTCTGCTTAGCAGACACTGAAATACTTTGCGGGGCCCTCTTACGGGGGCCCCGCGGCACCCCCTACCGCCATCCTGTTCCTGGCGGGAGACCCGCCAGGAACAGGATGGCGGTAGGGGGTGTCAGAATCCCCATGGCTGCGGAGCGCGCTCCGCAGCCATGGAGGATTCACAAGGGCAGTGGTAAACCGGCGGGAGACCGCCGGTTTACCCTTTCTGGCCGCGGCTGAACCGCCGCGGTCAGAATGCCCTCAGGAGCACCGCCAGCCTGTTGGTGGTGCTCCCGTGGTCGGTGACCCTGGCGGTCACCGGCCGCCAGGGTCAGAATGACCCCCATTATTCCTTATTTAATGTAGATAGGGTTTCTCATTTGCCACCTATTCAGAGTAATTGGTAAATGGATGTGGTGGACAGTGCAGGGTGGAAGATGGAGATTAGGGGGTGGAGAAGAGTGGGGATTGTGGTATTTGACAGGGTAAGCTGTAGATGGTTGTCTAATGCTCCCACCTGCCATAGGAGCAGGTTGGGAAGCTGGAGGCAGGGGCTGGGCTGCACTTGCATCCCAATACTTCTGAGATTTTCCACGTAAATTGTCCAGCTGGTAAAATTAGGGCCAGTATTCCCAAACCTGGGAAATCCAGGTGAAGCTACACTGGGCCATTTGTGACTCAGTGGAGCAGTATACCACGCAGGATATCACTCCATCCAAGTCACAGTTCAACCCTGGGTGGGGAAAAGCTAACTTTGCTACAAAATAAGGTGAACAATTGTATTAGCTAGTAAGTCAATGATGGGGCTTTTCTGATTCCTTCGATGTAAGGTGTAATATTGGAGTGTAGGCACTTGATAGACTTGGAATTTGTGCATCTGACAGCTCGGCAGGATATTTCACAGGTAGACAGTGAAATAGAAACACTTTCCTGTCCTGTGACATGTGACCATGTTTTCTGAAGTTTGAGGGTAGTCAAGGTTGAGCTTGAGAATAGAGACATGTCAGCATTTTGTTGGACCTGGAGACTTTCTTACAATGCTTCAGATTGGTAGCTAGTTGAATGCCACAATCTCACAGGATAATTTTTTATATATTGATGAGGTTGTGTTTTAGAAAACCATGTTGGCCCTGGAATTTGTGTACTTCTGTACCTTACATCATATTTTGTTGTAGCCTGTATGTCAATGTCCCTAGGAAATAAAGTCCTATCACTTTTCCCCTTCCAACTTTGGCACTCCAGTGCAAGATTATGAATAGTGATATATGATCCGATACCATAATGGGAAAAGTGAAGACATGCCTACAGATTATTTGCAACAAATTAATCACCGCCCGCTAGTTTCTGTGAAACTCCCTTACCACATTACAAATTCTTTCCCAGCACACGTTTATATGCCATTAAAAATACTCCAGCACTATTGGATGTCAGTTTGCTTCAGTGGCATCTAAAAGTAGATGAAACTGATCCAGAGAGATGGGAAGATAAGCCTTTTGATTGCTCTTCATGTATGTAATTTCACAGGCCATGGCAGCATCAAAGGTCCCGCCATTCAATTCTGTCGCAGAGCATCTCATGATTCAAAGTTCCGAAAAAACATTAAGTCAAAAATATCAAAGAGCTAAGCAATGCATTAGAAGACATGTAAACATGTATTTTGTTTCGATGTTTCATACTCTAGGCTTCAAGTTGAAAATGATCTTCGTAGCAGTGCTTGGGCCATAATTAAATTCATGGCCTGCTGACTCGTGGTACATCTTTCTGACTGCACATTCATAACCTTACAACCAGAACTAATTTATTAATGAAATCTGCCATCCAAATGCTGGAGTACACAGAACCACAAATTATAGGATTCTGCTGAATACCAGTGTTAATTATAGGTCCAGTTCAAAGTTTCTCATTAGTATCATTCACAACTTTAAAAAAATACACTTTTATTAAAGCATAAAAGCTGTAAATAGTTTTCACATCTTCTTTCAGGCCTCTTTTCCATCATAATAAATTGTGTAATTCAATCACTAAGCTAGAAAATAACATAACCCTCAGTTTATTTTAATGTTTGGTTTTAATGGAACTGATTAGCTTTCTGAATCAGTGTCTCTATAACACCAGCTTGATGTGTGAGACTTTGAATTATGGAAGTACTAAGCCAAAGCTTAAAGTGTGATTTTTTTAAAGCTGGTTGGGGTGAATACCTTTTTGAATCTGTACTTTATTGACCCCTCCAAAGTTTAATTAGCTTAATTGCTAATGCCATTATTGTAGGTTTGGATCACCAACCAATGTAAGGCATGAGTGCCTTTTGAAAACATAGGCACGTATGATTCAGTCTCAAATCAATGCAGAGTTCCATTTGAGACACCCCACAACTGAAGGATCCATACCCCCAGAATCTTCTATCTATCCACAGACTAAGGACCTGATTTAAATATTAGCGGATGGTTTACTGTGGTACAACGGTGATGGATATCCCGTCCATCAAATCTAAATCCCATAGGAAATAATAGGATTTATATTTCATCAGTCGAGATAACCGTCACCGTTGTGATGGAGTAACCCATTTGTCATATCTAAGTTATGCCCTAAATTTGCTGCTATATAGCAGCACAATTGACTGTGTTTAAAATGTTAGCTATCTGAGTCCAGCATCACTCAAATGTTAAATCCCTGAAATGTTTATTAAGTACCCCTCACCTGTTTGTTCAGTTTACCCGTACATAGAATTCCTTCATCATTTGGCTCTAATTTTTTCACCGCTCTTTTACTTCATTGCATTTTCTCAGGATTTATTTGATCATATGTTAAGGAATGTAGCTAAGCTGACCTCGCCATCATTCAAATACTAACATTTCAGCTCTCATTTGTGAAGATTTTCAAATAGTTGTAAAAATATTCACCAGTAGAAAGATTCATTTTTGTATAAAATTGTGATAGTTATATACACTAATCAGCACTGTTTTAAGCAGTGAATTAAGTCAAAATGAAACTGACTTTGTCAGTAAATTCATCAACCACAGCCCTGCGTTTATGCACATGGATGTCAAGGAAGAACAATTTACAAAGAGAGTGGTCTCAAGCATGTTTGTCAACAGCAGACTTGCTTTGCTGTCTGTGTCCCTGTTCAGTGTGATGTATCCACCCAACTTGAGTAAAGACCAGGTATTGTCCATCAGTACAATTATGGCAAGATTTCAAGTAGCAGAGGCGATCCAATATAAATATGCAGCAGAGTTATAAATAATTCACCCACTCCATCATTCGCTTGCAATGAATTACGTCTGTCACTAACCCTTGGTGATCAGTGTTGATTGGTCAACTAACAACATGGTGATCTTTGATTTGTGAATGTGTTGTATCAAACGACTGCAGCAGAGCTATTGACAATGCACTCTGTAAAAGGAGTGATTATGTCAAAAAAGTGGAATCTATATTAAGGATAGTATTAAGTATTTTAGTGCACAACAAATCTCCACCTTCAAGGTAGGAATAGTCCCTTTGTATGCAAGTATAATGGGTGACTTTATAAAACCTATGCCATGTGCTATTGAGATATTGCAGTGAAGTATATAAGAAGATCGTACACTTTAAAAGATTAGAGGACATACAGTGTTCTACACTCATCATGAGAATCATTTCCTTTTCATCAGCTTTGTAGACAGGTGTGATTTGACAAACACCATTTCACACTTCCATACAATTAAAATATAAAATAAATCCTGCACCTTCACTAAGGTGTTCTAAAATCTTTTTCTAGCTGCTTAAGAGAATAGAATTTCTCCTCTAAGGGCCTCAATTATGAGTGTCACAGTAATCTAGAGTAGATTGGCAACAGGAGTAATCAGCCTTCTCAGGATTGGAAGATCTGCAGTAAATCCCCCCTATTGTGTTTTTCACCCAGACATTTGGCTTCATAGAAGCTATGACAGCAATATTTGTTTTTATGATTGGGGCAACGTGGAAAGAATGTAGAAGTGCTTCTTAGAGGCATGGAAAATAAGTACAGTTACATATTTAGAAAGATGGTCACTATTCATGGTGTAGACTTGCGACACTAGGACAAGCCTAGGTGACTAATGACTAGAGCCACCAGTAAGAAATCACAGAGAGATCCATGGCTTTCTCGAGTGTTGCCTTCTGGCCCATAACTGTCTACCATACCCAGGATGTACATTTCCCCATCACAGTCAATCTGGACTTCATACAAAAATTCAATACAATGAAAAAGAAAGACAACTACCTTCAAAAACACCAGATGTTATACACATCCTAAGGTTAAAAGTGAATCTGGACAGAATTGTTTCTTGAATAAATGTAAATTCACTACCAGTTTTGATTTGAGAAAAAAATATGCTTTAAGCCTGGTAAGATATGCAGATATAGAACAATTCAAGTAGCTAGCAAAACCCATCAGATTATCTCCTAGAAACTCATTTAGATTGTCAACAGAATTTGTTAAGGAAGCCTTCAACATCACTGCTTCAGAAAACCATGTAACAAGTCCCCAGCATGTGTGGGAATGTACTTTTCATCTATGGTGATTTGCAATACCTGTAACACAGGATAACGGGTGCTTCTGAAAATCATGTCTATGAACTTACACCTCCACCATTCACTGCTAAGAGATCCAGAGACGTCAAACAGGGCTAACTTGAGGATGCACCAGATATTACTGGCTTGCCATTTGATACCTCTACTTGCCCTTTGATACCTCTAGCTCTTCCCATGCAGTGTCGGGTCCTAAAGGTGTCACCAGAAACATAAATAAATAGGGTTTTAGGTGTCATGTGTACTTTTAGAACTTTCTAAACTTTCACATTTTACCCTAAGAGGCAAAAAGGAACCTGCAGATGGTGCTGCGTTTCTGATGAAGGGTCTCTCCTTTGATGGTATGGACCGTCAAAGGAAGCCTTTTGTCATTTCCACTACCCAAGTAATTCTAGATCTTTGTTATCTAAATCTCTTCCTTCATTCAGGACTTTTGCACCAGTGCTACACCCTAGCTGACTTACATACTAAAGCCACAGAATATTTACTTCTCCAAAGCATGGATGTTAATATTGTCTTACAAAAACATTATAGCCAAAATATTAACTATTAAAACGTTATCAAGGTAAATGTATTTCAGTAAGTGTATCTCTCTCTCTCTCTATATATATATATATATATTTAGTTGAGGTACATATATGTGGAGTTAAGTATAGTTGACCTCTGATTACTTCATATGTACTTACAGGTACAAATGTTTTGGTAGTCAATCATTTAGCTCTGATATTTTTGCAGGACAATATTATCCATGCCATTCTGGTACCATAGCTTTCCAGATCCATGTACGAAAAGATCATTGGATGTTCCTAAGATGCATGAGAGTCAACGACACTGCCACCAGACGCCCCTCCCAATTATTATTAATTTCAAGAGATTGGGGTCTCCCAACAAAACAATTCTCATCTGCGCTGTTTGAACACAGCATGTTTTTTTTTCTTTTAGTGGTTTTAGAAAGCATGAAACTGGCCCAAGGGCCTCAGTTCATTCTCGAAGAGAAGGATAAGACAAATGTAGGTAGCAATCAATATAAAAATAAGAGATAAGCAACAAAGAAATCACATAGACCCAGCAGTTCGAACCACTGGAGAACGGTCAGGCAGAGACTGTATCTGGACAGACTGGATAATTCAAAAAGAGGTTGCAGATAAGTAATCATAGCTTCATCCAAAGTATATCTCTAATAGGAAGATTTTGAAGTCCCTTTTAAATGTGGCAAAACTTAAGATTGTGGAAAGAACCAGTGGGAAAGAGTTCCGGATTCCTGTTGCACTGCCAGAGAATGAGTGTTTCATTAAAAGTTCTTGACTGCATGTTGGACGTTTTAGCAGGATGGTTCAGCATTTCGCATCCCCGTTGAGTGCCACTGACTTTCAGTTTTCCAACCACATAGCAGGGTGTGGCATTGTGGAAGGCTTTGTGGGTAATTGATATACTCTTAAATTAGACACTTGCTTCAGTGAGATGCCATGGTAGGGTGCAAAGAATAGGAGAAATGTGATACATTTGTTGTTTACCTGTACTAGCACCTGTGCTACACTTTTCAGCTCCTGCTGAGAAATGAATTGCCTGGTGTTCCAGAGCTGTTTAAGTAGGTGGCTTTGCAGGTGCTCTCAGCCATGGACAAGGTTTCTTCTTCGGCTAATACTAACAGTGGTCTAGAGCAACGAAACTGATCACTTATCAAAGCAGAAGTGGATTTTTATTGCTAAATCCAGCTTGTGCTCTATCTACACACAATGCACCACAGCTCCTAGGGAGAAATGCACAAAGAAAGTGTGACATTTATTGAATTTTGCTTACTCCTGTTTTGTGTACATTTCAGACTTGGCATTCACAAGGAATTTCATATGTACTCCTGGGATGCAGGAACGTTTTAGGGCATAGTCTACACAATGACTAATGTCACCCCATGCTGGTTCTACACAAAATAACCCATTATACAGGAGTTTAGTAGAATCAGTGTCAAAAAGAAGGGAGGGGAGAAAAACAAGACCAGAATACAGATAAGGACAGTATCACCAGATTTACATTGCTTCCAGCTACTCGACTGATTGATTACAATCATGTGTAATGGTCACTGCTGTGAAAAGAACTACACCTATGGTATACTGGAACACATGCACAGAGCTCGAGTGCCGCACAGGCCTATACAATGTAGTGTGCTGCCTCCCAAATCACTTAAGATGCTAGATGTGGGCGTTAAAGACATTTTGCCATGTTCCGGTGACATGCCCCATTTCAAAGTGTCCTACTCCCAGACGGTGTGGCAATGCTGTGTAAAAGTAATATCTCAAGTTTGAATATGGCCCTAAAGCTTCCCAGAAAACACATTTCAAAGAGCTTACCAAAAGTCTGTTCATCATCCAAATGGATGATTATCAAGAGGACTTCCTCATTGTGTTCCCATAGGATGACATCAGTGACCTCGTTGCAGTTCTCAATGCATGCTTTGAAGCACAACCTAATACCAATTACTAACATTACAGCTTCAAAACCGTCAACTAAATTTGAGGAGAAGTTTTGGACAATATTGCATCCAGAATCTATTAATTTATAGCTTTCTTAACTTCAGAGACTGTAAAACTGTCTACCAATACATCACTAAAAGTTATGTTCCAAATCTTTACAAAGGATATTGTTGCAAGCACACAGAGAAGATTCTTCCAAGGACAGAAAGACATGGTTCCACTTTGGCATGCCATTTGAGAGGCAAAATTCAGTAAATCCGTCATTGAATGATACTGAACTGACAAGTAATCCTACAAGTGTTAATTCGACAAGAAAGAAATAAGCATCTTCGAGTTCATCTTCTCTGTGAAAGGAAGACATCCGGACCTGGCAAAAGTCAAAACACTTGAGATAACACCAATGTCCACTTAAAGAGGATCTGAAAGAATCCCTAAGCAAGGGCAGCCATGGCTTTCACTATGTTAGCAAGGGCGTCACCATCGGTGCACCCTTCACGAAGCCCATGAAGCAAAGCCTGTGAATGATCAGCAGTGTGTCACCAAATGGACCAGTTGCTGAACGGCAATGAGTATGGGTTGATCACATGACATATTTGGACCCCAACCTGTGCACCAACCTTATGGTTGATGTTAGCAATATCAGGGCTGATTGTCATCCTATAAAAACTCAACCAAGGGTGTGAACCAACAATAAAAGTGATCTTTTATACCAGCAGGAGCCTGGTGGATGCTAACCACGAATACTCTTATCCTGAAAAAGATAACTTGGCTGTTACGTAGGCAATTGAACAGTATCATGTTTTCTTCTGAATGTTCTGTTGATCCCAAATCAAAGAAGCCACTGAAAATTAATAAAGGGAAATGTTCATGAGGCAAAATAATGCACAAGGCAGAGAAGGATAATAATCAGTCAGAATACATGATTAGAGAGTGGTAGAGGAGTACATCAATTCTGCGATGTCACCATTAGTAAAAGCAAAAGGCACATCATGGAACTCGTCAGATATCCAAATGTACACGAATTTCAAGAGACCATCATGCAATACAGGTAGAGGCATGTGAATAAAGCAAGACTACGTGTGGACGGAAAGTGCATGATCACAGTCATACAATGAACATACCAGAAACTATTTCTGGAATTCTTCATAAGATGTGCATCGACAGGACAGAAGTAACTGATGTCATGCATGAGCTCATAGAAGAGATGTTGCAACACAGATAGTCTCAGCGAAAAGGTCCAGGTCCTAAAGTGCGACACTTTGGTTGATCTAGTTCTGAAGGCATGTCACATCTATCAGGGTGCAAGGAGATCCTCAGACCCTGAACTGCTGATAAAGATAGAAATGCCTTAGACAGTGTGGAAATGCTTGGCCACTGCTTTACTAGATTGATGCACTCAGTTTGCTGTCTTGTTATATTGATGATAAATCCTCAAGATCCCCAGTAGTTACTCAGGTAGCATCTACTAAAACATCCACTGTGCTGTTCCACTCCAGATATGATAATCACTACATGGGGAATGACTGAAACCATAAAAACTGATAATGTTGCTCCTATCACTGGACATGAATTTCCTCTATACATGGTGCTGATCTGCAGGTAAATCAAGCTACATCACCAGGGATCAAAACATTTCTGTATCTAATAAAGAACTGCATCGAAGTGCCTCTAGCAAAAGATCTGGTCATCATGCTGTCTGTTAAATACCAAGAGGCCACACAACATGCCATTTAAAGACTAGGATACACTGAAGGACATCCCACTGAAGGAGGGTAATAGCAAGGTTTCAGCAAGTTCTGAGGATCACTCAGTCATCCACAACATATCCCATTTGAAATCATTTTCTAGACTGTGTGCTGATGGCCAAGTGCCCGACTTCCGGGGTTTGGGGAACACGGGCAGTCCAGAACTAAGTGCAACACAAGCTTGTCGTGGTGGGGATCTTCGAGGACCACGGACAACATCAATGGTTGATCAAACAGATGTGGCATCAGTCTTCTTTTCAAAATGTTGTTTCTTCATCTGAGTGACGAGCAATCTTTGCATGTCAGGGTTAGGTCAGGGAGAAAGCGAGGGGGGAAGGAGAGGAAAGGAAGAGGAGAAACATAAATTAACTATACATGTACTTCCTGGGGCTGATACATCGGTGTGGCAAGTTAAATGCAACAGCATTACAATGCTCACAGCAAAGAACACTGGACCAGATTTACTAAGAAGTGGTGCAGCTCGGTGCTGTGCCAAAATTTGCAGTGCCACACTGCATCACTTTAGAAATGCAGGGATGCGCCGTATATACTGAAATACGGCATACCCCTGTGTTTCCGCCGGCACTAAATTAAGCTGCCAGTGCCAACCCAGGCACACTTGCACAATAGTGCGAGGGTGTCTGCTTTGAGGGGATTGATTGTTTATGTGCAGAAAGGTGTCCCTTCCTGCACATAAATAATCTACCATGGCGATTTGGCACTTTTATGTCTGCCGCAAGAAGAGACACCTTCACAGTCTTTCTACTCTTTCTTGGTGTGTTGCAGAATGCAGCACAGATGGAAAAAACGAAAACAAGGAGGAATAAAAGTATTCTCCCTCGTTGTGCCACGCTAACGCTACCCCTGGAGTCGCGTTAGTTATTGGCGCTGCCACAGATTTACAGCTTCTTGTAAATGTAGGGCAGTGTCAAAAGCAATGGGTGCTGCTGTGAAACGCCCACAACAACACCCATTGAAATCCCCTCTGATGCAGAAAACTGCATTGCAGGGGCTCATATTTACAAGGTGGCGTTAAGCCACAAAAAGTGACGCTCCGGTGGCTCTAGGGCATTGCAAGTCTGGCCCACTGTATTGCAACTGGGAGATGCGAGTAATCTTTGTGCAGAGGAGTGTGCTACAGATAAAATGCATTATTTCCCGTGCTGCCAATAATCATTGCATTGTTCTTGCTCTTACTGAAGGCAAAGGGAAAAGGTCATGTACCAGATTGAAGAATTCCAATTTCATGTTCGCTAACAGTCGATTAATGCCCTCCTTCCCTCTGCAGTTGAAAACTGACTGCAATAGTCATCAAAATTGTAGTTATTTATATGTGCATAAATGTCTCTGAACGCTGACTCTTGAGTGTTGAGCAGGGAATTTCCATACTCAATACATTTTTTTGGCATGTAATAGTAGCTTTCATGTGCAAAAACGTTTCTGATTTAGCCCGCTAGGGTTACCTTTTTTGTTGACTTGTTACTTGCACAACTGACTGCTGATACAGTCGCATATTTCTGAGGCATCTTTACCTATTATGAGAATTTCATTTTACAGGTTGCTGTAAGGGACCCATATAAGAATCATCTTGGAGCTTGAACGCTTGTGCAATCAGCGGCGTTTCTGTCCCATCAAACTTGCAATGCTCCAGCAGATTAAGGGGTATATTTACATGCCCCTTGCGCTGCCTTAGTACCGCATAATGCCATTTTTTTTATGCTAAGGTGGCCTTTCCCCAGCACAAGATTTACAAAGTGGCACAATGCATATATTGTGCCACTTTGCAACTCCTTGTGCCACATTATGCATGTGCCAGGTATAATGTATGCAAGGTGGAGCATTTCCCTGGAAAAATGGCGCAGTGAAATTTACTAGATTTCACTGCGCCATTTCTTCTGTCATTCTTAACCCCTGCTTAAGAATGGCGTTAAAATGGCACAGCCATTAAAATCAGTGGGCCTCCTTGTGTTTTGCTGCACTAGCATCAACATTTTTATGTTAGTGCAGCAAAGCACTACAACAGAAGAAAACATTCTGATGCTGTTGTGGTAACAACCCCCAAGATGCGCCATATTGTAAATACGGTGCAACCATGGGGTCGTTAGGTGGGGCAAGGACGATGCTCCACTTTCTCATAAATATGCCCCTAAGAGTCTAGGAAACTGCCAGTTTTCCAGTAATGGTCCTAAGCTGGTACTAGTGTTGGCAGCCTTTACCTGACTGCCCATCCACAAAATGCCTGCCGGACTGTGATATGATATATATAGAATAGGCCTTGCGACGTGCATTGCTTGCAGCAGGAAGTTCTATGCAAGGCATGCCAGTACCAGGGAGCAGGAACAAAGTCAGTGGCCCCCAAGTTTATAGTTAAGACTGGCTGATTTCCAGTGCCCTTCCATTGTTTATTTTTCTTGAAGAACAACCCACTGGGGTTTTTATAGAAGGAAAAAATAATACAGAGGAATTTGATGATGACTTACGCACCACAAAAAAAAAATCTTAAAATCTTACTCTGTATGCTCGTGTACGCACTTTGACCAAAAATGATGACCTGGTGCTACAGGAAGTTGAAAATATTGTAGCTCGTTTGCTATTGGGTGGGTGGAGTTGGGGATTCTGCCACTCCCCGTCCCTCTTACAGGATTACAGGACATCCACCATATCATAATTGACTTTATGATTCTCAATTTTAGGTTTGTCGTTGCTGTCTTTTTTGCATTGTCAGAGCACTGGCCAGGTCATATAAGAAAGGAAAGGTGCTTTCAATTAGACATATATCTGTATTAAAATGTAAAAATGTATGTTACCATATTCAAAACAGTTGTAAACTTTTAAGGCAGTGTATAGCTCAGTAGAATTTCAAAGTAATTACTGGGAAAAATACTAATTTTGTACTCAGTTTTAGATACTTTCAAGTAATGTGTTTGAAAGGAGATTCATCTAAACACGGTAAAGGTTTAAGGTTAGTTGAAACGGCTGAGCAAAAAGTCAGGTTCTCACCGACCAAAGTTCCCTTAGATGAGTGAACTACTGACAACTTGTGAAGAGCAAACAGTATTGTTTTAAAAGGCAGGACTAGCCTGGGGTGGATTCTGGGCCCTTCTTAAAGAGGATGAGAGAATCCTCTTCATGGCACTGAATCAATTCTAGGCTGTTTCTCATAGACTTGGGAACCATAATGCTTTGGCACCTTATAGAAGAGAGCTTAAACCAGCATGACACATTGACATCAGAATTCAGCCGGAAATTCCTACCAATTTGTTGTTATCCATTTTCTATTTTGGGTTGTTTCCTGAAATGGATGAAGTTTCTTCACACATGCACAAGTGCAGGAATATCTAGATTTGAAGTAAACTGGACATACATTTGCTTGTCATCATAGGTGTAACCTTCATGCTTCAGTACATAGGGCAGCTCGAAAAATGTTCTGGCACCTATGATGGGTCCATGAAGATTACCACATTGGCGTTCCCACATCTGAAATTACTAATACAGTGAATGCAATTTTAAAAGGTGGGAATACAACATAGTTTTAAGTTTCCACTTGTGGATTGTCTTAGAAATTGGGAAATTACTACATGGAATGAGGAATACTGCAAGTTTCCCTGAGCAATTCCATATTTCTGGACCTTCTGTTCCCTGTAATTTCACCAGCTTTCAGCTACTGAATTGTTCATTGTGTATTAGTTGGGACTGCAGTGTTCCTACATTCTTTGTATTCTCTGTGAAGGCTGGAAACACTATTTCTAAATTGGCAAATTTAGAAGTAACTTTCTGACTGGTAATACCAGTTGCTCTTCACTTTCATGAAGCCAATCTATTTTTGTTTTGTTTTTAATTTATTTTCTGGCCAAAGGATTTGTGAGATTCCCTGGTAAAACACCAAATCCCAAATTGCAGAAAAAAAATGAAATTGTTGCTCCGCATATAGAGGTGCTGACATCCAGAAGACTATGTGGCATTACACTGATGTTTTGATTGGCATAGCAGTTTGTTTTTTTATACTCTGTGCAAAGATGTGTGTTAGAAATCACAAGTGGAAAAATGCATGAAGATAGGTAATGCTATTTCTTTTCTTTCACAGTATGCGTTAGAAACAAAAGAGCCCATTTTCCGGAATACTGTCCTCTTTAAATTCGGAATGCGGGCTGCATGGGAATTTGAGGCCTGGAAGAATGTAAAACATGACTTAATGGGAGTCACAACAACCTCAACAGCGACCAGCAAAAATAATCCCCTTTTTTCAGGAAGCACTGAGCAGATGTAACCCAGGATTTCCGCCCTTCTATCCTCTGTGTCTCTTCCTAGTCTAAATGATACCAGTGGTCCGATACCGTTGATGTCCTTTGGAGGTAGTCCTTAGCAATGCATGTTCATTATCCCCGGTCTCAAGCCGCATATGGTATAGAGGGGCCTTACTATTTTACTTGCACTCCAACACTGGGTAGACTGTTTGGGCCAAAGGACAACTTCTCTAAATCCTTAAAAGCTGATGCTGTTTTTGCCTGAATGATGGCCTCTTATTCATCAGGAATGGGACGACATGATACTTAATGCCATTGTGGAATCCTGCATTCTGTTTTCCATTGGTACGACATGAAATGAATTTCAATTGATCTTGGAGTATCTACTGGTAGGTCTCTAGTTTTGCCCAGTTGGAATTCTAGGCATTTACTATGTCTTTTGATGAAGAAGACAAAAGTGACAAATGATTAAGGAAGTGTGCATATTTCACTTGGCCCGGATCTTCAAATTCACCACTGTGTGGTGTGAACAAACCAAACATCTATGTTTTATCAGTGCCTGGCAGGATGGTCAAACTTCTGTAAACTCAATTGTTAAAATGCAATACCTTCAAAATGTGCCCTTGTTATTTAAGGGGAAGCTTGGAAACAAGATACTCAACCCTAGAATGTGTAACTTCTTGAATCCCAATAAATAAGGTTGTTTCTACTTTTTCAAATTTAATTTGATGGGATTTTGAATTGTCTGTGTGCATAGCAGTTCAGACTGTAGACATAGAGAGAGGTGACAAATTGGGCCAACTAGTGTGATTCTATTAATTGCTTTCCCAATCAAGAAATCTAAGTAGCAAGAGAAACAACATTGAGACCCATACTTTTTTAGACCTACAATATGTTCTTTCACACTATTCATGTTGTAACATCTGCCATATTTCCCAATCAAATACTGTTTCTATTAATTTCATTTTGACCTTTTTGGGGATGATGATACAGTGTCCTCCAATTATGTGTGCAATCGAACAGGAAGTTAATTCTCTACAATCTTTACTGCAGAGGTTAAAATTGCATTTTCTTGTTGGGTCAAAGTGAGTACTATGCAACGTTTTGCCCAACTTCCTGTCCTCCTCTGATTTGACTTCCTGTTTTATAGGTTGAGACATTCCACAAACTAGAGAACCAATCAAGAGGAAATTAATGAATACTTACAAATTAGGAAGATGGAAAATTTTGATTGGTAAAAATCGCAGAAGTTAAAAATGTAGTATTTTAGAACAATATGCGTTATGATTGGAAAACAAAGGATAAATGAACTATATTAAATTCAATAGCTGCATTTTTATGGTACCAAATTCTTAATGTTATCAGCCATATAAACTTTGTAAGTGTACCCGGTTGCGGAGGAAACATAATTTGATTTGATACCTTGGTTATTTGAAATGCACTTTATTTAAAATTTAGTTACTTGACTTGGAGAGAAATTGAAAAAGGAGGTATGATAACTCTTCCACTGCCATTTGTCCCTAGCAAAACATTTTACCACCTCTGTGTATGAAAATATCTATAACCATTCACGTTTTCTTGGCATATTGATTTGAAAATATTCTGCCTCTCTGCTATGACTCTGGTTTCTTCCCATTGTTCATTGACAGAGGTTCAGAAACCTTTTCTCTCAACCCTTCAGGGGTTTGGTGGAAAAGACAGATCCATCTCCTGCTTACACATAAAGGGCATTACTCTGACTTGCCTGGTACACCATTTGCCCTCACTAGCTTCCACAATGTCCTGGGTGTGGAATTGTTTGCACTTTTTGTATGAAAACAATTCACATTTATTACCTGTGCTTTGTAAATGAAGTTATGTGCTTCCAGCGAATGGGAATTACGGAGGTCAGTTTCATAACAACGTATATATATTTCACTCATGATTTAGAAACCCATTCGTGTTATTGGAATATACCCTGCCACTTCCTTAAAGTTCTAAATCCATTTTTTACATACATGTTGAAAAATATTAATTGGCTTACACACTTAAGTGTAGAACAGTTCTAGACATTGCCAGAGATAATTGTACTGACTTTATTTATGTTCCATTTATTTATATATAAGTATTTATTTATGTGTGTTTTGTATGGTGCGGCATGTTGATAAGATGGCTTTAATGATTCAATGTATTGCAAACAATCAGAGTCTGAATCACAAATACAATTGTACTCCTAATTTTTATGTTGTGTGCAAAATCTTATTTTTGCACACAGATATTCCAATGTAAAATTCATAGTTTCAAAACTGATTACAATTTCTGTCCTCAAAGTTCATTCGTCAGTGGTGTAAATTCCACACATGCAACTTTTTTTATTGGATAGGTATGACCGGTTTTGTTGGTTGCCTCTAACTGTAAAAGTTTGTAAATTTAAAAATTGTAAAATTTGTACATTTGGTATTTATCAAAATTGACCAGTACTTTCCAACTCTGGAAACAGTAACATTTACTATTCTGAAGGGCAGAAGTAAGTTTATTTCCAGGATGATATTGGGGAGGGACGCCTCCTGCTCCAACTTAAAGGGAAATATTTTCCTCAGAGAGAAACAAAACAAATTAAAGGTGCTAATGCACTTTTCTTGTTTTATTACTATATAGAACCTTTCAATTAGTTTGCATTTTGCATAAGTAAATGTTGCATATGTGTTTGTTCACTTGTAGGAAAACAGAGGTCTCTGTTTTCCAGGGACAGGTCTGGGATCCGTTTAGAATTTGAAAGATTTCATTTATTTTCTCAAAATACATGAGTAACTCTATGAAAAACATGTCTCACTTTCCCACCAAGCCCCGCAGTGATAACATTAACATTGAAACAGTGTGACAGAATTGTTTATTAAGGAATGCTCGACCCATGATGTGACTTGTTTCATTCAGGAAACTAAAACGAAAGTTGACCTAAATTTAATAACACTACCACTTGGCTGTTTACCATAAACACAAAACATGATAAGGGGGTTTGAGGTCAGCACTTTTTAGAGTACAGAAAGGAATGTATTAATGGGTAGTCATTGTAGCAGGGTAATGAGTCACATTAATGTTGATCTATATGCTATTCATGTAAAAGGTCATGAATTTTATTTTCTTGATTTTGACAAAGTTATCATCCAGTCAAAAATGAAATATATAAAATGAAATTCCATGGTAGGTTTGACTATGCAGTTGCTAGTCAGGAACTATAGCATTTATCTTAAAGCCATTGTACATTTGCATACCAATATGTTTTTGCATAATTGTTCTTTCATAGAGTGATACTATTTTTACGACTTTCCCTTGAACACATAACGGTGTACTATCATAACAGTTTGTCTTAATTTGTCATTTTGGTGATGCCATCTTTATTCTCTCTGTATTTGTTTTCATGCTTTGTGGACTGAAGATGATCGTAGAGGCAGCGCTCAACTGTCTACTTCAGTAAACACCACCTTTTTGACTAGCTGACTACAACAAAGAACAACATGTGTTGATTCGGAAAACATTATTTATAATAATAAGCACAGATCATGTGCTAGCTAACACAAACCAGATGATATCAGTGTTTCTGCTCTAGTAATTTACTTTTCCACCAGTGAACACTGATCAAGCTTTCATTTAAATTTAAAATAATGAAAGGTTGCATGCTAATTATTGCATTTTAAAGGGCTCTTTTGTTGCATGAAATGAGAAAAAGAAAACCTGACATTTCCAGTGAAACGTTTTAAGGGAGCAGCTTAAGCTTAAACAATCATTTATGTCCACATTTAGAAACTAAGACCCACAGGTTGACCCTATCATACTTGATGGTTATGTAAGTTTAGATTGTTTACAATTGTAACTACCTCTATTGTGCTACAACATATGTAGATTGATGTGTTTTAAGTTTAATCTGTTTATCAAAATATCCATATTGTTCATGTACTTGAATATCTAAGAACATGCTTATAGGTATGTTGCTAGACAGCAAAGGGCTTGAACTCTTTGAACATACATTAAGTCAAAACATACATTTTACTGCACAGTCAAAACAGACATATACATATTCACATTTACTGAATGCATCACTGAAGCAAATCATTTTCTACTAGATCTGACTTTTGTAAAGATAGGTACAATCAGCATAATACAATTACATTATGGTCAGTCTTTTTTTTTAGATATAAAGAAAGGCAAGGCTATTGGGGCATCTTAAAAGGAAGTCTATTTACTGAAACATCTCACATCACTGTTTAATGCTATCACAGGTCAGATATAGCACAGATACTGAAAAACTGTAAGTGAAGAGAAGCAGATCATTGTCAGGTAAATTTAAAATGTTCTTCCACATCTTGCTGTTCCATCTCAAGTTCACAAGTATGTGCTGATATATTAACATTATAAGGCTTGGAATGTGTCTCATGTGGCCAAAAAGAACACCACCAAACTTTCACACTAGGATGGAGGGAGCCAAACTTTGTCCAAGAACAGTAGAAGCATGTTTATCTTTTGAAGGCACCAAGGGTAATTTGTTTAAGATATTCGTTTCAAAGTGTTTTAAAAAAAGATTTGAAATGGCATGGTAAGAGAGGCAATGCTCCCTCTGCATAGTTCGTCAAAACTTTGAATTAAATTATATTACTTCATAGTCACTTTATTGAAAACTCTACATAGTTCATTGAAACTAGCTCATGATGTGTAGACAACAAACTCTACTTTCCAATATCCTCCTCCGGATGACAGCAATGCAGGCAAAGGAAATTGGAGCTGTATCTTTTGTAATGCCTGTGATGTATATTTATTTGCAGAGCATGTATAAGACACCAGAATACATCTCAGGGACAAATATTAACAATTATGTCCAGAATGTGTTCTGCAAGGTTGGCACAGTATTATTACACATTGTATGATACTTAAAGAGCAAGGTTGTTGGTAATTTTCCTAGTTTGTGTATCCGGGAGGCAAGTGTCCACATTTTAATTTTGAAAAGGGTTATTTCTTTTTAAATATAAGGATTTCTCTCCATAACATTGTATTCCTTTAAAGCTCTGTGCAACTGCCCAAAACCTCTACTTGGTGGTCCAACCAGTAGTTTGGAGAGCCGAGACGGTTCTCCTTCTAGTCAAAAGAGGCTAGTTGGATTTATATTATGGATTTGTGTATATACTTCACTGGCATAGCACATTTCTTTTCTATTAATGTGGCCTATAAAGAGGGTAGATTGTCCCATAGAGCACGTCTAATCATCTGGAGTCTTCAATACCCATTAACTGCATTAGTCAATATTAATAGCAAAGCATATCATGTATGCAGTTGCCAGTGTGCCTGACTTTTGTTTATCCTAAAGCACTTTACATTCTGGCATATCCACGTGGGTAAAATTCCAGCATGCAAAGGATTGGTAAGTAAGAAGCTAGAACTGCCTGAATGACATAGGGTGGTTGGTCCTCTGTGCATTTATGATTTTAGATGGGATTGTTCCCTGACCTTACATTCCTGGAAAGCTTTTCTTGAGAGGAATACACAGTGCAGAAAAATCATGTGATTTCTTGATGTACTTTAACCCCTGTGCTCCATAACCATCAACACAGGGGTATTTATCTACATGCACACCCTTTTCATTTCCTGTGCTGATCGTATCTGTCACACACTATTCTGTCATGTCTATTGCTGCTTGGTTGGTCTATTAGTTGCAACCATCATTGTAGACTATGAACTGATGCAGATGTGAGTTTATATAAGATGATGTTTTCGTTGCTATACATTATAAGTTAATATTTCTCTTTAGGGTCAGAGGGTCAAGATGGTTCTGCCACAGTAAACTGTTACATGAAGAACATAGCCTCATATTACAGGGCTAGTGGTAAATTATAATACATAATCATGATATAAACAAAGTGCCATGTTTGCGATTGAAATACTACAAAACATAAACTGCTAATAACCCAGCAAGGGGAGCAGTGCCAACAAATAAAAGTACAACCTTCATGCACATTGCATGACCGATCTGTCCATGAATCCCTCCAACCACAAAACCATCCTACTTGACTCACCTTACCTTCCGTGGTTTAAATTATATGCTTTCCTCCTTCCTCCCACTCTTTCTTTCAATGTTTCTTTTTTTCTGTTTTTGTCTTCCTTTCTTTCTTTCTTAGGTTTTAGAAACACAAAATTAATTTTTACTTGAGAGCTTAATTGTTGAAGTGTTGCATTCTTACTTAATATAGCCACCTTTTCGAAATTGTCTTCCAGGGGACTGGTCAAGGATGTGGCAAAATATACTTTATATATACTGAGGATATCAGAAAGAGCAACTGTCATCCCCTTTCCTTAATAGCCACTGTGTTTTCCTCCAAGTCCAACCTCAACTTGCACACACTGATCATGTTGAAGTAATTTCATGTCAGAGGTGTGGTGTGTCTAAAAGAAGGGGAGGAAAGGTGGTATGGACTTGTACACCTATAGCATGATGATATATTTATTTATTGGTAATTTCAAAATTATAAGAGGAAGTTTGCTACAAGTCACAGAATTATAGAAACGCTTGGCAAATCTTGTAAAATATCTTATTGTACTTTGCATGATGACTAACATAAGACGGTTAATGTACCGCCACCAGAGACATTTGCAAAAGCCGAGGGTTTTTTAATCCAATCTTCCTCACTCTCCCTCCAGCCCTCTGAACATGATTCAGTACCAGCATTTTTTGCATAAAAATAACACGCATTATTTAAGTAATTACAAACTTTCAATGCACTGCTGAATATTTAAGTTAATATTGTTTTATTATTGTCATGCATTTAAAATAAAACACAATGCCAAGTTGCAGTTTACAAAGGCGTTCATAAGCATGGATAAACATCCCTGAACTTAGATAGTACATAGAAATACCTATTAAACATGATTCGATGTGGGATGGAATTATCCCGAAAGCTACCGCATCACTCTCACCTCATGCATGAACAGAAAGGGAGCCAGAGCATTTTAATATCTAGCTACAGCATTGACTTTAAGTATTGTGTGGGCAAAGACTGGCTGAATTCTAGTGAATTGCTCATTCAATTTAAAATCTAATTTCACTTAGATCCAATAAAGCTGGGTTCCTCAGTATTATTACCAATGTTTTCACAATATGAGGTTTAGAAGACTTACAAATCAATATATAATGATATTGCAATTCAGTAGCATGGAAAACGGAGAATATAGATCAAACTGTTTCAAAGTCACAACAAAAGTGTAATCTTTTTACAGCTATGTTGCATTGCAGGATCTCAAAAAAATGTAAAACTTAATAAATATATAGAGCTGATTATTGGCATTATGTGACAACATCATCCTCTCAGAAGTTAAATTTATATGTGATTTAATTAGCATACATCGTTAGAATGAATTAATACACATATTGACATTGTATACACGGTAAAATGCATTGATCATAGGTTTTAACATATCTATCAATGAAGATACTAATATCTTTTTTTTTTGCTTATTGATTCAGATGCTTTAATAAACCTATTTATATCACATGCAATAGAAGCACAATTTGTATTGACATATTCAATGTATTGGTTTCGATGAGTGACTAATAAATTGAAAATATTATACAGTTGATCTAAGGAAATCTCACTGTCACTGGAACATGACTCTGACAGGACACCTAAACATTAGCAACGTAATATTTGAAAATAAAAACTTACAGCTTGTGGAATGATTCTAGCTAGAGTCAATTTCTAATAGCATGATTGGTAAAGACCCACAGTTTTTAAAAGTGTCGTCAGTGCTGGCTTTGCATAAATAGCATAGATTTAACAGAAACACCTCCTCTTGTCAACTGAGATCTATGTTCATTCGGATACTGTGATGCTATTTCTGGCATCCGCCAATGTGGCTATCGCATTCATTTATTTCATATACCACCAAGCAATTTACAGAAAATACAAAACTCCAATAACAATAGTTTCAAATACAACACTATTGTTATTTCATAGATGTTTCAGTTATCCACTGGCTGCACTTGTAGGGTAAAAGGTACACAACACACTTGCCCACTTTGCTCAGAGGAGAACTGAAACATAATGATTCTCCCTCTGATGTACACTGCACTAGCATGTATTGTGGAAAGCAGACCTACCTCTCCTCAGGTTCCTGAGGTTCCTGGTAATGGTTTGGAATGAAGGCATACATGAAGAACAATTGAAAGAGCACAATTGTGTTGTACACAACTGGCAAAGCACATTTCTGCACAGTGATGAACATATTGTGATTGCACTGCCACACTGACTTGCAGAGGAAATTCAATGTTGTTGTTAGATGCTAGGTTACGAGCATTAGAGGACAGTGGTATTGTGTGTGGAAGAGGATCAGCATTATTAGTGCTGTCCCCCACTGGAAGAAATAAAGTCTATCTCTAATATTTAAACCAATTTAGAAAACATTATTTATTTCAATTAAATTGAAGGAACCGAAGAAAGAAATGTGTTTATATAATATTTTGTGGGCAATGTTTTCAATCTTTAATTTTGCATAAAACCATATGGCTGGATAAGCATTGGCGGCTATAATCCAAAGGCCTTCCACCAATGACAGCTTTACATACACAATGCACAATGATCAAACAAGGGATATTGTTTTTGAAAACTAGGCACACTGAAACATTTGGAAAGGTGCAGGCAAAGCCATACTTGTTTGAGGAAATGATACATTGAGCCCATTGTGTCAGCCAGAAGTCTCACAAACAATTGTAAATACAGACATTAGTTCTACTATCATAATAAGGGATTTGTTTTCCTACTGTTATTAATAAACCTGTTTTGTTGTACTATGTCAGGGCAGCACAGCAGGGGAGTTTGAAGATGGCCATATTATGTCCCTTTCCAAAGAGATATGATGTCCTACAAAATCACATGGATTCCTACATTGTAGTCTGCCTGCCTCTTTCTATTTTTGGGACATCTCACAATAATGTGCAATTTCAGAAAAATAGATGAATGTTGGTATATAGAAGTATTTACAAGTAGTCATTGAATGCTTGGTTTCATCCCTCCTTGGTACTCTGCCAATAAGTAGTTGAGCTGCTGCATACATATGTTTTGCAAGTCAGGACTCATTACAAAACATTACCTGCTTAACACAATTGAATTTCACATTTTAGAACTATAAATCAATCACTTACTTTCAAGAGTTAAATATTTAGGGGCATCACAAAGTTATAAAACAACTTATATTTAACACTTTAAAAAGAAAGGATAGTGCTTACTGAAAACTAGAGGTGGGTGGTATTTAAATTTTGGCTGTGAAAGTTTGCAAACTTTATTAATTTTACACTGCACAAATATTGCTGAGTTGTATAAACTTTGCTTGTTAAAGAACCTTCTCATGCAACTGTTTTGTTACAAACTAATTTTCTCACATAATGTGATTTCTTTGCTGAAACCGGTTTACAGTTTAGATTTGTTTCTCACAATCTGTAGACTGCGCTTATGCAAAGGCTACAATGCAATCACAATTCTGAAGAAATTATGATACATTATGTTAGTTTATACAAGAAAACCTGAACACCTTCACCCATGCCAATAAGAATCTAAATCCACAAAGGACAACATATTTGAAAATTTTTATTTGACATCAAATAATGATTTGTACTTTATCCATCAAATAAACATGCATGCATTAGAAAAGGGGAAATATCTGCATGCTCTAAATTCTGGACAGAATTACCAGTCTTATTTATCTTCGTTTTGTCTTCAAGATGTTAGTTATGCCAGAACCGACAAAAGTCACTCACATCATCACATTTATAGTTATGGAGATCAATGACAAGGCACAATATTTATATAATTAACCACAAACCAACTTGTAGGCAATTTAATGTGAATTTTCTCTTGCTTTTTGGATCTAGCTGTCTTAAATATATTTTCCTATGATACAGTCTAAAATAACCAGTAATGGTGTGATTCAGATCAATGTGCTAAATTAAAATCTAAAAAGAAAGAAAGGAACACAACTAGTTTTCTTAAGGCAAAAAATTGCCAATGTGTATATTGTTTACATTTTTAGTGAAACAATGTTTCAGTGCTTTTCAAACCACCTTTATAGAAATGTTCAGTCAGATTCAGATTGCAATGGAAGCAAATCCATTTTTAGTTGTTCATTGTATACATAAACACCATAATAGATCTGAACCTTTCTACGGAAATAGAATTTGCATCAATGAAAATTGAATTAGGTATTTCTTATGTACAATATTTTTTCTAAATAATTACTCCCCAGATATGTCTGCTTAGTGGACTGAATTCACCAACGTGCCAAATCGTAAAAGCCTATCATTCTGATCAATGAATATGTAAATATGCTCACCTGAAATTCATTCCATGCAATTTCACCACACACATATTCATTGTTACCATGAAGAAAATATGGCAATAGTATACTGTTCAGTGAGTGGTAAGTGATAAAATATGCAAAAGCTGTTTAAGTCATGTGTAATTGGGAAGGTAAGATGTAACTCTTGTTAAATTAGCATTGTTTAACTTAAATATATATGTATTCCATTACCAATGGCAACCAATCTTCACCTGTGCCTAGAGAGTTGTTACCACACATTTTGCCTCTGGATCACAGGTTGCATTTTGGAGGGGAATGTGTTTCTAGAACCAAATAGTGCTGTAAATATGAATAATTTGCTTATTCAAGTCACCATAATTCGTCTAGCACGCTATTCTGTCAGTATAGTTAAACATACTTATAGTGTAACTGCTAAACAATGTTTTAACAAATCAAAATGTGTGAATTGAATTATTTAAGGAGGTTTTGTGAACAGTGGTATAACTCATCATTAATGTTTAGGAAGAAGGAAAAAGCTGTTGTAGACAACCAGGTTAAGACAATAAAAAAGTAAGCTATTACAATGCCTATCCACCCAATTGAGCAATAGAAGACACACAAACTAACATATCCAGAAATCTAAACAGTTTCTGCCAATGTAAAGTTGACTTTCATTGGACTGAACAACATACATGATCATTCTTCAGTTTTCTTTTCTGCTTCAGGAAACCATGTACTTTAGTCCCATTGCAAGAGCCCATGTTCTTTCTGTCTTCCTACTTTGTGATGAACGTTCTCCAGTCTAATATGGTCAGGCTTCTTAAGAGGAAGGTTATGTTCACTATTTCCTTCATTTGGCGGTTTCTTTTGAAAATGCCATCTGATACTGAGTCAAATGTTAAATATAACTCCATTAATAATTACAAAAAATACAGAAAACTAGAAAACACCAATATGCGATGCACAAGTTCACTTAGAGAAGCAGAACAAATGGGTAATAAACATTTATTATGTGCAGTTGACACAATGTTGAGATCAGCACCAAACCGAATGAGAATTGTACACACAAAACAAGACTTTAAGTTAATGGTAAGAACGTAACAGTATTTGTTACCTTTGGGAGTTTTTTGGTATTTGGTTTCCTGGGTGTATTGCATAGAATTCTTATCTTCACACCAATACTCACAAAGCATCAGCCCTGCCATTGAATGCTAGTCCAGTTTCAAAATGGGGTTACCCCTCTAATGTTGGGTACTTGGATTAAGGTACTATTCACTGCCAAATTTCTAAGTACAAAAGTTAAAGAAAGGTTAGCATTGCAATACTGAGTATTAAAACTACATTAAAACTGCATACCATTGTTCAAGGGGCTTTCTACCCAGATTATATAGGCCATCTTCAGCTAATATCTTCATCTTTATAAATGAGCAATATTGTGAAGTGTAATTGCGGATATACCCCGTTGAGAAACTATTTAGTTGATCACGCAAAGTACATGCAACTTCTATAGCTCATTGCTGGTGGGAGTTTTACAAGTTTATTAACTTGATCAATTTGGCATTCCCACTGCAAATTCCAAATGTAACATATGTACAAACCTATATATGATATACATGTGCTTGGTTTGAGATAACTTACCAATTGTAAATCTTGTGCATTTATACTGACATTAAGAACAGTGTATCTCAGTTGTGAAATTGCTAAACTTTAACTGTAAATCGTTTCTGGGCCTGCTACAAAAAATTGCACCCAAAGTGAATACTCAGTCTGCACATATTTCTTTTGTACATGTCAATCACTATGTCTTAAGATATACCTCTCTCTACATATGTATATCTGCAGAGGCTGATACTTGTTCAGAAATGCAGTGGCTATGTTTTATATGTGCATAAAAAATAAAAACAAATCTTTTTTTGTAAGTATGTGAAAAAATAAAAATAAGTATTTGCTGGAGCTCTTTCAGCCTACTTTTCAAATGTGTAATAATGTACAGAGAATGTTGTTGGTGTTTAAATGAATAATGTGGCTGTGCAATTTATGTACATTTGCAATTAGAAATATTAAAGATTTATTTAGCTATTTTACGTCAACCTTTCGAGTACACTTATTTCACTGGTGTTTGTTGTGCTTGAGATGCTTTGTCATAGTGAATATTCATGTTTATACTGGTTGTGGTTGCAAGTGGCTGTAGAAGCTAGTGAATTTAAAGTAGAAACCAGTGGCGTAACATCAGCCCCTGCAGCCTCAGGGTGCGGGGGCCCAAGCTGTAGGGGGTCCCTTCAGTAAACGTGGTAGGTGGTGGACCAGGGAGGGGGTCCCCTCAATGTACTTTGCAGTTTGTATGCCACTGGTACAAACTGCAGAAATGGTGCAGTTGAATGTGGGAATGTGCCCTATCACAAATCAATGTTGAAAAGTACGCACCTGGAAAAGACCATGTACTAGAAAAGCTTGCTTCAATTGAGCTAATCTAAAATGGCTTTTAGGTGCAGAGTTACACTCTAATGCACTCTGTAGGGAAATATTTTTCACTTAGGTGGAGTGAGTAGTTGGTTTCTTCAATACTTAGCATTAGAATCAGTTGTGCAAAAATGTATGTGTAATGTGTTATAGTGGAAGAACCTGTGTATTGTTAGTCACAGACACTTTATTCGGCTGTACACGACCTTAAGAGTACAGATGACAAAAACATTCCATAATATAACATAATTACAAAATTAGAAACATTCAATAAAATAAAAATAAAATGAGTTATTTTCATAACAGTCACTACATAAAGAACATATCAGTAGTGGATTAAAAGCTAATACATAAGAAGTTTAAAAAGTTAAAAACAAAATCAAATCCTAAAATACCAGTAAGACAGGGGTAGAGAGGTTATAATGAACCACATTTGTTTCTAAGCCCCAGTGAAAGGCGAATATAATTTCCCACAGCAAGGCAGATTTTCTGGTTCTCCAGCCTTTACAATCGTTCGAAATCCTCCTTATGGGAGTTCATAGTAAAAAAGCGAAAAACGAGATACAAAAATTGCTTCCTAGCATGTGCATACAAGGGGCAGAATACAATAAAGTGCACAGTGCTTTGAAGGGCAGAGGTATTGCACGGGCATCTGGGCAGTGGTTCCCCCAGACAATGTTCAGAGAAAAGGCAACAATCAAGTGCAACAGGTTAAAGCATAACCTAGTTAGCTAAAACCTAAGGTTCCCATTTGGGAACCAAGAAAGATGATGCTCACAACCATAAGTCAAATTAATTGGGTTTTAAGAGCCGCTTACAGAAAGTTTATCAAAGGCCACCTGGTGGGCTCTGCTTTTCTATACTGAAAATTCTCCTTCACTCTAGGGATGGCCCTGGAGTCAATACTTGCCCAATTGTGAGCATAATCCTGCATGTCCAGCTCTTGAAATTCTTTCTTTACATAGCTGATCCATAAGGGCATTGTCCAGAGTAAGGCAGTCTTCCAATATGTCCTTTGAGAGTAAGGCATCAAGGTTCCTCCAAATTCTTAAACATAAAAGCAGTGGTGCCAGCATATTCTTGTCCCCTACAGGTGTTAGGCCCAGCTCTGAGAGCCACATAAAAGCCGGGCATGATTGGGAAATGGCCAGCAGCCTAAGGGCAAACGTGGCCCAGAATTTAAGAAAAGTGGCACTACATCCAATGCAGCGCCACTTTTCTTGCACCCCCCTACCACCCTCCTACCGCCACCATGTGTGTGCTGTATTTAATATACGGCGCACCATGGCGCAGAGCAACGGGCAATAGCGAAAACGTTTTTGACACTATTGATGTACTGTGCAGGATTAGGGCCAAGATTTTAGCGCTAATCCTGCAGAGTACATAGGGGCCCATTGAAAACAATGGTATGCCCCCTTTAACACCTGCTCTGTGCAGGAGTTAAAAAAAGCCGCTAAAAATTATGCATTGGAATCTCTTAGATTCCAATGCACCATTTGTGCAGTCCTCCTAATGGGGGAACGCCCCCCTTGCATACATTATGCCTTTCGCAGGCATAATGTGGTGCAAAGGGTTGCTAAGTGGCACAATGCATGCATTGCACCACTTTGTAAATATGGCGTGTCAAATTTGGCCTTGTTGGGCCACATTAGCATCATAAAAATGATGCTAATGTGGCACAAGGGGGTGCTAGGCTGTGGTAATAGGTGATACCAAGAACAACGATGTCCTTGAAACAAGTAACCTTTATTGGAGCTCTCACACACGCTCCTAACGAACAAGACGCTTCTCATCGTAAGCCGACAGAAAACGTTCCATTCTAAACATTCTAAAATCTGAATTCACTATTACACATCTCCTTCTTTTCAAACAAGCAAGATGAAATAAACAAATGAATAAAACAAAAAACTGCAATAAACTTTGTAAGATAAGTTCCTACATTAGATAACACATCGTAATATAATTTTTTTTAAAAACACTAAACTAATGTTGTCTATTACATTATGGGGGTCATTCTGACCCCGGCCGGCGGCGGAAACCGCCGGCCTGGCTGGGACCGCCAGAAGACCGTACGCGGTCATTCTGGGTTTCCCACTGGGCTGGCGGGCGACCGCCAAAAGGCCGCCCGCCAGCCCAGTGGGAAACACCCTTCCACGATGAAGCCGGCTCCGAATGGAGCCGGCGGAGTGGAAGGGGTGCGACGGGTGCAGTAGCACCCGTCGCGAATTTCAGTGTCTGCTAAGCAGACACTGAAATTCAAAGTGGGGCCCTCTTATGGGGGCCCCTGCAGTGCCCATGCCATTGGCATGGGCACTGCAGGGGCCCCCAGGGGCCCCACGACACCCCATACCGCCATCCTGTTCCTGGCGGCCGAAACCGCCAGGAACAGGATGGCGGTATGGGGGTCGGAATCCCCATGGCGGCGCAGCAAGCTGCGCCGCCATGGAGGATTCCCATGGGCAGCGGAAAGTCGGCGGTACACCGCCGACTTTCCGTTTCTGGCCGCGGCTGTACCGCCGCGGTCAGAATGGCCAAAGGAGCACCGCCAGCCTGTTGGCGGTGCTCCCGCGGACCCCGGCCCTGGCGGTTTTTACCGCCAGGGTCGGAATGACCCCCTATGTAATCATTGTATTTGTTTGGTAATTTTTTATGTCTGCTGGCCCTGACACCAAACTCATTCATATTAACATTTGAAGAATTATATTCTTCATGATGACCCAACAAAGTATTGTCGGTATAACCTGTTCTACTGTTTGAATAAGCTTTGATTGATTCACACCCAAAATCAGGATCAGATAGATGACGTAATTTGTGACAGCCTTCAAAGTTTACACGTGCTAATCTGGAACAATGCCACCATGAACCATTACTCAACATAGCTGAAGACCTCCCAAACCTAATAACTTTCCATGGTTTTGAATACTTTGATTCTCCCTTTCTGACATGCGTGGGAAGCTTGATCTTAATCCAATCATCAACATTAAAACTTAGACTCCCTTGTTCATTTTCCTTGCATTTATTTTTGTTCTTAAACTCAACATTCATCTTGGCCTCATTGTATATCCTATTAATGTCATAAATCTGTACTTTGTTTTGCAACCAAGATGGATTTAGACCTAGTCTTGGTTTCCTTCCTTTCAACATCAAAAACGGTGAAAATTTAGTTGAACAATGAGGTGTACAGTGATAGGACCAAATCATTTGTGCAACATGTTCCTTAACATTAATCTTAGCATTTAATGCCAGCTGTACTACCTCTACTAAAGTTCTATTGAATCTTTGAACTAAACCGTTCATATTGGGTGCATATAAAGCAGTTTGTTTATGTTTAACTCCTAGATTAGACAAGAAATCTTGTAATTTAGAAGAAGTAAACTGTGTACCATTGTCAGTAGTGATACTATCAGGATAACCTTCTTTTCTGAAACAATCGTTTAGAAACTCAATTACTTCATCAGTATTGGGTCGCTCAATCAAATCAAATCAAATCATTAACATTTATAAAGCGCGCTACTCACCCGTGCGGGTCTCAAGGCGCTAGGGGGGAAAGGGGGGGTTATCGCTGCTCGAACAGCCAAGTCTTTAGGAGTCTCCGGAAAGCGGAGTGGTCCTGGGTGGTCCTGAGGCTGGTGGGGAGGGAGTTCCAGGTCTTGGCCGCCAGGAAGGAGAAAGATCTCCCACCCGCCGTGGAGCGGCGGGTGCGAGGGACGGCAGCAAGTGCGAGGCCAGGGGAGCGGAGGGGGCGGGTGGGGACGTAGAAGCTGGGGCGTCTGTTGAGGTATTCCGGTCCCTTGTTGTGGAGGGCTTTGTGTGCGTGGGTGAGAAGACGGAAGGTGATCCTTTTGCTGACTGGGAGCCAATGCAGGTGTCTCAGGTGTGCGGAGATGTGGCTGTTGCGGGGTACGTCGAGGATGAGGCGGGCCGAGGCGTTTTGGATGCGTTGCAGGCGGTTTTGGAGTTTGGCGGTGGTCCCGGCGTAGAGGGTATTGCCGTAGTCCAGGCGACTCGTGACAAGGGCGTGGGTCACGGTTTTTCTGGTGTCGGCGGGGATCCAGCGGAAGATCTTGCGGAGCATGCGGAGAGTGAGGAAGCAGGCGGAGGACACAGCGTTGACTTGCTTGGTCATGGTGAGAAGAGGGTCCAAGATGAAGCCGAGGTTGCGGGCGTGGTCTGCGGGGGTCGGTGCGGTGCCGAGGGCCGTGGGCCACCAGGAGTCGTCCCAGGCGGACGGGGTGTTGCCGAGGATGAGGACTTCCGTTTTTTCAGAGTTCAGCTTTAGGCGGCTGAGCCTCATCCAATCTGCGACGTCCTTCATACCCTCTTGTAGGTTGGTCTTGGCGCTGGCGGGGTCCTTGGTGAGGGAGAGTACAAGTTGGGTGTCGTCGGCGTAGGAGGTGATGATGATGTCGTGCTTGCGTACGATGTCGGCGAGGGGGCTCATGTAGACATTGAAGAGTGTCGGGCTGAGCGATGAGCCTTGAGGTACGCCGCAGATGATCTTGGTGGGTTCTGAGCGAAACGGAGGGAGGTAAACTCTTTGGGAGCGGTTAGCGAGGAAGGAGGCGATCCAGTCCAGGGCCTGGCCTTGGATCCCGGTGGAGCGTAGGCGGGTGATTAGGGTGCGGTGACAGACGGTGTCAAAGGCAGCCGAGAGGTCGAGGAGAATGAGGGCGACTGTTTCACCGTTGTCCATCAGGGTTCTGATGTCGTCTGTGACTGAGATGAGGGCGGTTTCCGTGCTGTGGTTGGTTCGGAATCCGGTTTGTGAAGGGTCGAGCAGGTTGTTGTCTTCCAGGAAGGTGGTCAGCTGTTTGTTGACGGTCTTTTCTATTACCTTGGCTGGGAAAGGTAGAAGAGAGATGGGGCGGAAGTTTTTCAGGTCGCTTGGGTCAGCCGTAGGTTTCTTTAGTAGGGCGTTGACTTCAGCGTGCTTCCAGCATTCGGGGAAGGTAGCAGAAGAAAAAGAAGAGTTGATGACGGTCTGGAGGTGCGGGGCGATGATGTCGTCGGCTTTGTTAAAGATGAAGTGCGGGCAGGGGTCCGAAGGGGCGCCGGAGTGGATAGAGTTCATGATGGATTTGGTTTCTTCCGTGTTGATGTGGGTCCAGTTGTTGAGGGTGATGTCCGGGGAAGCGGGTTCAGTGGTGTATGGTTGGGTCTGGTGTCCGAAGCTGTCGTGGAGGTCGCTGATCTTGCGATGGAAGAAAGTGGCGAGGGATTCGCACAAATCCTGTGAGGGCGTGACGGCGTTGGCGCTGGGGTTGGAGAACTCTTTGACGATGCTGAAGAGTTCTCTGCTGTTGTGGCTGTTTTTGTCTAGTCTGTCGGTGAAAAAGTTCCTTTTGGCAGTGCGGATCAGGTGGTGGTGTTCGCGTGTAGCGTTCTTGAGGGCGGTCATGTTGTCAGCGGTGTGGTCCTTGCGCCAGGCCTTCTCAAGGGCACGACAAGTTTTCTTTGATTCTTTGAGGGTGTCAGAGAACCAGAGAGGTTTTTTGGTGTTGGTCTGTCGATGCGTGCGTTTGAGGGGAGCAAGGTTGTCAGCGCAGTTGGAGATCCACTTATACTCAAACCCATTTGGAGAAATAATCAATAATAACCAATACATATACTTTTTCCAAACTAATACCTTCATAAGGACCAAGTAAATCCATAGCTAAATCCTTCCATGGTTGTTCTAGAAACGGTAATACATTAACCTCAGTTTTCTGTGTCTTCAAAACTTTATCAGAATCCTGACACAACAAACAATTCTTAATGAAAACAACTACGTCTGAATCCATGTATGGCCACCAAAACTGATCTCTCAATTTTTTTATAGTTCCAGATTGTCCCAAATGTCCAATATGGGCTATAGAAATCAACTTTCTTCTTATTTCTGTAGGAGGTACGAAACATTCACCCTTAAGTAACAACTCATTTTCTATGGACAATTCATTTCTAACTTTCCATAAAACTTGGAAATCCTTTGTTAAAGATTTCTCTAGTGGCCAACCTTTTATGATAAAACCCTTCACAATTCCAAGAACTTCATCTTTGTCATATGCTGAAACCCATTTTTTTTCTGAAATGACTTCAGAAATCGACAATATTGCATCTTTCGCACTTGCAACAACACATTCTTCAATCACTTCAGAATCTGTAGACATTTCCTTACTGCCAGATAATCTCGATAAAAAATCTGCTCTGGTATTCCTTGTACCTGGCAAATAAGACACTGTAAAATTGTATTCATACCATTTTGCTAAAATACGTATGAGTCTTGAAGACGCTCTACCCATACCATTTTTAGATAATAAAGAAATAAGTGGTTTATGATCAGTTCTCAATTTGAAATGTTTCCCCCATATATACATTTTAAAGTGTTCAACAGACCACGCACAGGCAAGTGCCTCACGTTCAATAGTTGAATACCTACACTCAGTTTCAGACAATGCCCTAGAACCAAAAGCAATGGTTTGTTCAACATTCCCTAAGACTTGAGTTAATACTGCTCCTAATCCTGTTGAACTTGCATCCACAGTAATAACATTTACTGCATCACCAGAATATGGTGAAAGTGGTTTCGAATTTACAATAGACTTCTTTAACTTGTTAAAAGCATCAACCTGATCATTAGACCACCTAAATGTTTCATTTTTCTTTAGTAATACACGTAAAGGCATAGCTAAATCGCTGACATTTTTCACAAATTTAGAATAGTGCTCACATAGGCCTAAAAAGGAATGAACCTGGTCTTTGTTTCTGGGCTCCTCAATGTTTTGCATCACCTGTAGAGAATTTTTAATAGGTGTGATACCTTTTTCTGAAATAGAATGACCTAAATAGTCTAGTTCATTAGTTAACAATGTACACTTGTCTAAATGAATCGTCATACCCCTATCACTTAGGATTGACATCACCTTGTCCAACTTTGTATAGTGTTCCTCCTTTGTAGCTGTGCAGATCAAAATATCATCCTGAAAAGCAAAGACATTCCCAACATCTTTAAATAAACATTGCATCAATTTTTGAAAAACAGAAGCAGCTGATGCCAAACCAAAAGGCATGCGTTTATACCGAAAAGCACCACCTGGAGTAATAAAAGTAGTAATGCAACGAGACTCAGGAGTTAACTCTACTTGATGGTATGCTGCCTTCAGATCAATCTTTGAAAAAAAATTCGAACCCTCTAACTTTGTGAAAAGCTCTTGAATGCGTGGAAGTGGAAAACAATCCACCAAAATGTGCTTGTTCACAGATCTTAAATCAGCACACAAACGCAAATCTCCTGATTTGTTCTGCACCAGAACAATTGGGGACACCCATTCTGCAGCATCAACAGGCTCAATAATATCCTCCTTACACATTCTGACTAACATCTCAGATAACTCCTTACTGGCCGAAAGTGGAACATGCATTAATTTGTGTTTGATAGGAACAGCATTTTTTTTAAGGTGATGTGAAAATCCTGTTACCTTACCTAACTCTTTGCTAAACACATTTTTAAATTTCTCTAATAACAACTCCAACTTATCTGTACTTGTGTTCAAAACTTGGACAGACTGTATATTATCAGACAGATACACTGGATTCTTGGCATTTGGATTGAGCACCATTCCCATTTTCTTTTGGTGACGCCAACCAATAACATGTAACCCATTAATGGCAACATATACTTTTCCAATAATTGCCCTGTTTAAAAATTTGATATCCGCTATAAAGAACCCAAGCATATCAATCTCTTTGCCCCCAAAACCATATACTTTGACATTATTTGGTTCTAACTTTTTATCACCCCCCTTTTCATAAAAAACTGATCTGACAAGATAGTATATGGTGATCCAGAATCTGCCAAAACTTTCACATTCAAACCATCAATGACGATTTCACAATCAGGTGGAATATAGGGTTCTTTGTCAATTTCTGTGCAGTTAATACCCTTCCTGGCCTTTTCTGTATCAGACTTATTTAAAACCTTATGTAAAGTTTTGCCTTCTTCATTAATGCATGAAACCTTTTCCTTAAGACTTAGAACGAAACGATCTTCCATCTCGTTATCAAACTTTGATTCCTCCAGCGTAGATATTCTTCTGTTGGCTACCGATCTGCAAACATTGCCAAAATGACCAATCTTCCTACACTTGAAACATTCTTTGCCTTTGGCTGTGCAAAACTTGAATTGAGATGCATGTGTTTTGGAACCACACTTATCACAAAATGTTTTATTGACATTGTATCCTGAACTTTGTTTGTTAATACTGACTTGTTTTCCTTAAGAAAATGTTCCTTTGTTACTAGCCTCATATTTCTCTGTATCATGTAAAGCTACAGCTGCAATTTCTTTGTTCATGTCATCCACATTAATAGCTTTGAAAGATTTTATTGTACATTCAACACTCTTAGCTGTGTCAATTGCTTCTCTCAAAGTGAGATTGCGTTGTCTAAGCAATTGTTCCTGAATCTTTTTATTCAAACAGAAAATAATTAACTGATCTCTAATATAATAATCCGCTGTTTCTCCAAATTCACAGTCTGCAGCCAAAATTCGTAAAGCAGAAATATATGAGTCAACTGACTCATTAAGTTGTTGATGACGTGCGAAAAACTTATACCTTTTCATAACAATGTGTGGTTCCTCTGAAAACCTTTTTTTAAACCTATCTACAGCTTCTGAAAAACAATCATAATCTCTGGCCTCTGTGCCAGATGGTGGTAGAACTGGAGGTAAATGCTCAAAGATGTCTTCAGCTTCCAAGTCAATTAAGTTGAGTAGTAACGCTTTTTTTCTGTGTGATTCAAATGAATCTCCATTAATTGCCAACATGTAGTTTTTAAAATGTCTGAACCATTTTTCCCATTTCATAGTAGCCTCATTAGCAGAGTTTAAAAATGGCGGAGGAGGATTACCACAAATGTTATTCATCATGAATAAATAGTCAAGGATAGAAAATAATAAGAGATTTTCTTCTTTTTTTTTTTTTTTAAACCGCAATAATGTGCCTTTAAATGCACTTTGTTATTGCAAAAAAACACTCTTCACCTAAGATGGCCGCCGATTAATGACGTCGTTCTGTTACTAATCTTTTATACAAACAAAACTGTCTCTAAGATGGCTGCCAAGCAACTGCCAATTCAGATAAATAGTATGCAGTTCAGTCAAAAATGTTCTGCCTCACCACTTCCAGTTCCTGAAAGTATAGCATCTATTCTCCGAGAAATCCAACATCACCGGAATGCAGGGACACTCCTAAACCGTCTTCGTCTGCCATCTACAAAGTGCTGAAGATGGTGAAAATCGTCGAGTCTGTGGTGAGTGCTCCTGGTTTATAAATCGTCGCCAAAATGTGGTAATAGATGATACCAAGAACAACGATGTCCTTGAAACAAGTAACCTTTATTGGAGCACTCACACATGCTCCTAACGAACAAAACGCTTCTCATCGTAAGCCGACAGAAAACGTTCCATTCTAAACATTCTAAAATCTGAATTCACTATTACATAGGCCCTCTTAAATCTGGACCTTTTATCTACTTGTTGGATTGGCCCAAAACCTTTATAGCCCCATACCCCTGCCCCAAAAGTCGCCACAGAAACACATTTACTGTGATAAATTTCCCTCAATTCTTTATTTGGTTTGTGGCCCAACCTCCTCACAAATGAGAACACCACCTCCACAGCTCTTTGAGTATAAACAGCCCTACTTTGATGTAAACGCTGCCAGTTCAGGCTTTGGTCAAAATAAATCCCCAGATAGTTAAAACACTTCACCCTATGAATTTCTGTCCCCCACAAAAAAGGAAGCCCCAGTTTTCACATTTCTAGACCTAAACGCATTATAAATGATTTTTGTAGATTTGTTTTGAAATCAAGGCCCCCCATAAAAGTAGCTGGAGACTATTAGCCGTCCTCACCTTTAGTACTGCATCATCTGCACACAATAGCACAGGCAGGATTCTTGTCTTAAATCTTGGGAGATCCTTCCCTATCCTGGTCAAATGGGTTTCTAAATCATTGATATAAATGAAGAACAAAAGAGGGGCCAGGACACACCCTTGTCTCAACCCTAGCTGTGACCTTATGTTTTTATGTAAGTTCCCCATTTCTACAATATCTAACTCTAATATTAGTATCCAATACATTCTTTGTAGGAGCCCAATTAAGCCAGGCTCTATCCATATCCTAGCCATACAGTCCCACGGGTTCCTCCTATTGACCAAGTCAAAAGCGGAGGAGAGGTCCATAAATGCATGATCGATGGAACCTTTCCTTGACATATTTCCCTATGGCCAGTTGTAGATTTATGCACTGCTCCACAGTGCCAGCCCCTGGACAGAATCCGTACTGAGCATTGGACAGAGACTGATTCTCCTCCAGGAAGGCTTCAAGTTTAGCGGCAAGGACCTTTCCCAAGACTTTCAGGGAACTATGCAGCGGCGATATGGGACAGTAACAAGCTGGTGAATTCCGGTCCCCCTTCCTAAGTATGTGGACGACTATGGCTTCGGACCATGATGGAATTAGGTCTCTTTTAATTGATGCTTTAAAAACATTAGTTAAAATGGGTGCCCAAAGCATTTAATTTTCTTTTAACCCTTCCAGGCCCCGGAGCCTTCCCCACTGGACTGCGCCTAATGACAGCAATATCTATAATGTCACTCAAAGCCTCACATGTTCCTGAGCTGTTACTGTCATCCCGGCTCTGGTGGCTAATAGCCTTTCCGCTACCAGGGTTAAAAATATTACCAAATACTCCACCCATGCTTCTGCCATTATTACCGGATCCAGAGAACCTTCAAGAAAGCGGCACTATCCCTCAACCTAGGTGCCTTTTCCAACTCTTCCCAAGCAGCCCCCTCAGCTGAGATTTTCTAGCCTCCAAGGTAACTTTGTATGCCTTGTGAGTTTGCACTATCTCTTCCGTAACACAGGGATTTGTAGACAGGGCCTCTTTTAATTTTCTGTGGGCTGCAGTGCACTCATGGTTAACCCAGCGCAAAGGGTGGTGGTTTTGCTGCTCTACTCCTGCTTAAGCGGCTGTTAATTGCCAAACATAGAGAAGTGAAAGCCTAAGTAATCGACGTAAAGGGTTCCTCTGCCGAAGTCAATATTGAGAAGCACTGCAAATTATCCTTGACCAAATTGGCCAAGAAAGCTCCCTTGCCATAGAGTCCCATTTGACTCTACGCCCCTTATTTCTTGACTTAGACAATGGTAGGGTTACCCAGCTCACTTCATTAGTCCCCAAAGGTAGGTCTATGGTCAATGACAGAGGGTTGTGATCGCTGATGCATGAGGCTTTAACCCATGACTTTGTCTTATTTTAGACAGGTCTGAAAAAATGATAAAAAAGTCAATCCCACTCCCCTTTGAAGACACTGTATAGGTGGGAAGGGATAAAATGAAATGATGCATGTATGTTATATAAAAGTATAAGTGTCTTAGGAGCACTGACAATGTCACTTTCTTGACAATGGCTGTCAAGCCTACTTATAGATACCTTGGCCTTCATTGCGAGGTTGGCGGTCATGAGACCGCCAGCCTCGCCGTGGCGGTCCTACTGCTACAGAGCCAGCGGTAAGGGCCGCCACATTAAGAGTTGTGGGGCTTTGCAGACGACAAGCCTCCACAACCCCACCTGGCCCGCCGATGTAGTTGCACCACCGTGGCTGGAGGTGAGCACCTCCAACCCGCGGCAGGCCTCAGCCTGCCAGCCAGAAAGCCTGGCTGCAAACCACCAGGCTTTCTGTGGTGGTCATCCCGCCACAAAAACCATGGCGGTCATGCACCCAGCGACAGGAATCTTCATTCCCGTCACCGGCACACACATGCACACATCCCCACACATGCACGCATCCCTCACAAACACACCTTCACGCATGCATGCATTCACACACACACCCATTCAGCGTACGCATACATGCACTCAGACACCCACACTCACTCGCGTTCATCCACACACACACCCCCACTCACTCACATTCATCAACACAGACACCCCCATACATGTGCACATACACACACATTCACATTCACTCACATGCACTCATTCACCACCCCCCTCTGCAGGCACGCACACACGATCCCACACACACAGGCACCCTCCCCGCTCACCCCCCTTTCGGATGCCCACTTACTTTCTCCGTCGAGGAGGACATCCAGGAGGGGATCGGTCCAGGCGGTTTTGCATCGCCAGCAGGACTCTGCCAAGCCATATTATGGCTTGTAATACGGCGGGGGGAGTCCTGCTGCCGTGGTGGTGCCGGCGATGCACCCGCCTCTGCACCTCAGACCGCCAGCACAACTGCTGATGACTTTCCACCACAAAAATGGAGGACTGCTGCCAGCACTCATACTATGGGAGACTGCAGACCACCAGCACTGGTGTTCTGGTGGCGGGTTTGGCTTTGGCGGTCAGGGAAATTGACCGCCATAGTCAAAATGAGGGCCTTTGTGTTTTTTCCTATTTTTTTTAATGAGATAGAAAAACGACCCAAGCTTTTGAGGCATACTTATGAAATATTATGTTCAACTGACTTAGTATCCCCTATTGTGGTTGCATATACATGTCAAATATTAGTGGTGACAGGCTTGATCCCTGTGGTGCCTCTACTAACCTTTGCCATGAACTTGACCTGGTGGTAGGCTCATGGTCACAGCCACTTTTCTGAATATTTCCAATATGATTTTGTGGTGAAAGGCCACCCAGACGTCCAACAACAAAAGTGAAAGTAGTTATCAGATCCAGGATGTCCCAGGTTGAAACAGGATAGCAATTTAGTTTATCCTCAGTGGCTCTATTATACTAGAACATAGACTGTCCATGTCCCCACAATACAATTAGTCACTAGATAATTGTGAAACTGTACAATCGTCATTCTTTCAAAACGTTCCCAAAAAAAGGGATGTTAAATATTGGTTAATAGTGATTTGGAGCTGTATATACCCCAGATTTGCCCAGGGTCAGAACTTTTCCATTCTAGTATGCTTGGTCTGTTTCTTGTCACTTTAGGTAGTGGTTTATTAGTTACATTGTACTGGTTTATTAGTTTTATTTTATGGTTAATCAGGAGTTTCAAGTGATTCAGTTTGGTAGTGGATGATAGTAGGAAAAAGTAAAATTTGGGGATGGGAAAAAATAGATTTAGATTATCACTACTTCACAACATATTTGGCAAGGATGCTTGGCTGTTTTTTAAAGTGCTGGATGGTGTTGGCAATTTTAATTTATGTTTTCTTATTTTCAGGGTCTTTCAGAAACAAAGTTAGCCCTCCCATTCAAATATCCATAAGAGACAGATCATATGCCCATAACAACACAAAAGAACTAAATACTAGTAAATGAGCTGCCAGAAAACTAGAAAAACACAAAACATCAGATTTATTACACTACCTAAAAGCATACAGAAAAGTACATAAGTGCTCATCACTTTCAGAAAGTCACAATTTGGAGAATACGGCCAAAGAAGTTACCAAATGACCAAAACCTCTTTCCCAGATAATAAAATATTATGCCACATCCAAATATTACCATCTGTCCTAACTTGGTCAACATTATAGCCAATGCCTTCTCCATTTCTCGAACAAATCTTAACAATCCACAAAGAATTATTAACCAATAGGACAAAACCTTACAAAAATCTCATACCAGAAAAAATTACCCCAAATGATAACTTATACTGCTTCACATACAAACCCATCATACAAATCATATCTTACATCAATCAGCCATTTTGCACCTAAGATCCATATTCCAGATACACTGATTAAATATATGCACCAAAGAGCTCACCTCTCCTCTTGAAAATCGCTAGCTCTTCACTAAATAAATGCATATTTGTGTCATCATGCTAATCTGGGCTAATCATTTCTGTTTTCAAGAAGCTTAACCTTGACCACAATATCCTACAAAACATCTAATCCACAGACAAGTTACCATTCCTGAGCAAGATAATTTAGACAGCAGTTGCACCTGAACACTTAGCCCAGCTTAACAAGGAACCACTGAACTCATGTCAGTCCAAATTACACTCAAATATAGCACTAAAACTGCAGCATTCCAGATCCTTGATGACATTCTTAGGATTATGGATGAATGGACCGCTGGTCTGCTGCTCCTATTAGGTTTTACAGCATCAATCAGTACCATTCAACCACAACAAACTAAAACAGAATCTATTGTCTGGCATTGTTTTTGATCTAAAGTTCACAAAATGGCTCCATTCATTCATAGAGATGGGCAAGCCAAGCAAGTGCTGTGACTGGCTAGGGATGAATGTTTGCTTCTGCCTGGGTGTTGCACCATTGAGACAGTCAAACAAATAACAGAGTCAAGCCAGTCATCTCAGTCATTGCCTTTGTAATCTGTAATGCAGTTTTAAAGGAAAAAAAAACAAGCTAAAGGCATGACTGCTGATTGCATAACAACCAAAAATGTGTCTTGCAATCTCGCAGCATGCGTTTGTAAGCAGCTGGGCTGCACTTGCGCATTTCCAACCGCGGCTCCATAACCAGAGTGCAAACTCTTTGAGATATTATGCTCCTCTTTGATTTGCTAATCATTGTAACTAGGGTCATCGAGGTGCTGACCGTCTCCCTCGTTACGGTTTTAAAAGTCGGGGAAATGCACTGAAATTAACATAAGTGCTTTTCTTCCTTCCACTTTGTAATTTTTTCAAGAACGACATTTAGACATTTTATAGATATATTTTGTGTTATGTGGAAAAAATTTGATATTTGCATATATTGAATATAGTGTCCTAATGTAAGTGATGAGATAATTAAATGCAAAACTCGTCCTTTGCTGGTAAAAAAGAAAGAAAAAGAAGAAGAACTGCACTTATCTAACTAGGAAACCTATGCTCAAATCCCAGCTTCCACACTTGACCAAATTGTGCGATCTTAAGCAAATCACTTTACTTCACTGTACCTCATCAGATCTGAGAGCACCTTGAAGGAATTCTATTCATGATATTCACTACTTAAAAAACTTGAACATGAAAAGCAGCTATATCTTGGTTTTCTCATGATAGTGACATTAGGATATGGGGGAAGTTCATTTTTAAAAGCTATTCATTTTAACAGTCGGCAATGTGGTGGTATATTCGAGTGTAAAATGCAAGCATTCAAGAAAAACATATTTTTAAATAAACAGTTTACATGAAGTTTGCTATGCATTTACATGTCAAATCATTTGATGTCTCCACGTGTGGTTTGGCTCTTAGAACTAAGACTGAATCCTAGCTCAGCTCTGGCTTAACCTTCTATATGAGTTTGCTGGCGAGTCCACCTCTGTCCATTCCACCAACATCACAGTTTTTGAACATTGCCTTTTATCGAATCCAATACACTCGTGCTCAAGGCTCAATTTTGTCAACCTTTTCAACTTTTATATGGAACTCTCTAGTTTTGCATTCCAGGGTAAATATTTATTTTCATCTAATAGATGATATTTAGGTGTACATGAATCTCCACCATTGCCAGCCAATCTGAACTGAAGTATTTTTGATACATTGGCTGAGTGTATTCTTCTTCAAACTGAATCTGAATAAAACCAAAATACTATTTATCTAATTCAATGACTCTTCCCCAGTCCAATAATGACTTGAAAGTTTATTTCAACTGGGAATATCTCCATCCCTTGTTCCATTTGTAAACTCTCTTGGCCTCAGCATAGATCAAAACCTTACCATACTTCATCACATCTTCAATTTGACAAAAGACACTTCTATCCAACTACACTAGCTGAGAAAACTGAAACAGTCCACTCCTCTACTTGACTTCCATTCCATTCAGAATTTGCTAAATTTGCTAAATTTATGGGTCTTCCCAAGCTCTCCACTATTCTCCTCAGCATCCATCATGACGCTACTCTTTTAGACACCGCCAGGCGGTAACCGCCGTGCGGCCGCCAATGCGGCCGCACTCGCACGGCCCCCATTATGACATTCCCACAGGGCCGGCGGGCGCAAACCAAGTTTGCGCCCGCCGGCCCAGCAGGGATGAGGCCGCAACATAGGAGCCGGCTCCTAATGGAGCCGGCGGTGTTGCGGCCGTGCGACGGGTGCAGTTGCACCCGTCACGCTTTTCACTGTCTGCTATGCAGACAGTGAAAAGCTGGCCGGGGCCCTCTTAGGGGGCCCCTGCACTGCCCATGCCTTTGGCATGGGCAGTGCAGGGGCCCCCAGGGGCCCCAGGCACCCCTTACCGCCAGCCTCTTCCTGGCAGTGCAAACCGCCAGAAACAGGCTGGCAGTAGGGATGTCATAATCCCCAGGGCAGCACTGCTTGCAGCGCTGCCCTGGCGGATTATCACTGCCGGGGCTAAAATGGCGAGAAACCGCCGGCCCCGGCGGTGGGACCGCGGCGCTGGGACCGCGGCGCTACCGCCGCGGTCGTAATGAGGGCCTCCGTACCGCCAGCCTGTTGGCGGTACGGACGCTACATTACCCCTGGCGGTCTCCGACCGCCAGGGTCGTAATGACCACCTATGTAGTTAGTAAATACTAGGCTTGTAGTAAGACATGCAAGCCACCAATACTGGAAGTGCAAACCTGCATAATCTTTAACTATGTAAAATGTGGCTCTTGGATACAAAGAGCTGGTCTCCTCATACCCTCATAGAAACATGCTTAACATTTTCATCCCTCCTGTCCTCAATCAATTCTGGCAGACAAGAAATGCCTGCACACACAATGGTGCTTAAAAACATATTTGATTGGATTTGTGAAAAAGCAGAGTAGTTAGCTCTCTACTGTGAACAGGGAGGATAAATGCAACTAAGTGCAGTTCCCTATCTGGATGATTAGAGTGCACAATGGGAGGGAGGCTTTAAAAGGAACAAGAATGACATAGACAGTTAATGGGCCGCTTACTGGTACCTCAACACAGCATCACATTAGAGCGTGGAAAAAACAACAAATGGTAAGAACAATAAAATACATTTAATAATGAGGGACACTGATGTCAATTAGCAGCTTAAAGTTATTAATGCTGTAAAAAAAGTTTGCAGATAATTATGAGACCGCAAGCTGGAAAGAATATTAGAAACATTTATCCACTGAACGATATTGAAAATCGATAAATTTGTGTCATTATTTGAAAAGTAATGAAGCTTTTTTGCACTGACAATTAAATTGGTATGCAATATGTATTACTGCTGTTCAATTTATAGGTGTTAAAATATGGCATGGTGAAAAACTTGTGCTTAAAAATTTATGATGCTTCACTGAAGAGAGAGGTACTGAATCCTGAGTAATACACAATAGAAAATGTAATTCATCAGCAGCATGCAGTTTATTGAAAGACATCATTGTGATGAACTGTGGTATTCCAGGTAAAAAGTATCCTAGCAAGCAAATACAGAACATTTGGAAATAAATAACTTAATATGTTGAAGAAAATAGTTTACGAATATTTATTTAAGTATTGTGAGCTTAAGAATGCACACATCCTTACAAGGGTGGCTGATGTCAAGTGTGTACTAGGGGGGAATTTAAAGATAACTCTTACATTAGAAAATTATCTTGAACTCCAAGGTGTAGTCCAGTAAAAGAAAAAGAATAATACATTAGTGTAAAATGTGAGTGTGGAAAAGGGAAGATATTAAGTGAAATGTACAGAGGATAAAAACTATGTTAGAATGATCAAGCTTCAAGTTAATTATCATTCCCACTACTTCTGCTTGAATATTGAATTTTGGTCTGAGATTTTTAGTTAAAAAATCTGAACAAACAAATTTAGATTTGAGTTCATATTTAAGTATGCATCCATCCTAAGTTTCGTGTTTTCATTTTAACTTTAATCTATACACTAGTTGAAAAGAGCTCCTGGGGCATGATAAGGTGTAACCTGTTCTTCCTTAAATGCACAAGACCTGTAAGCACATACTCTGTTACTTAGTTGGAGGCTAAAGGCCAGCATTCATTATCTGGTATATCCAGTCTCCTCTACTAATTATAATCTGGTTAAGCTGTCCTGTGTTATACAGATAAACATTATGTTATTGGAGTAATTGGTGGGTGTCAATGGACACCTTATTACTTAATAAGGCCAGGGTTGTCAGCCTTTGCTACTCAATAAGGTCAGGGTGGTCAGCATGGTCAATCATATCTAAGGCTGTGTAAAAATCCTTGATGATGAGCACAACCACTTACTGTCCAAAGGCAAGAAGGCCCCCCTCCACACACACACACACACACACACGTGTTAAAGAGAGCATGACTAGGACAAACTCCATATTCCATAGTGTCCAGTAAATGCATGATCTTCACTTGATGGTGTAATTGCACTCACTGTGGTCAATTGGATACTTATGACATGATAATGTAATACAACCATTAGTGTGGATTGATTTAATTCAAACTGCTTGAAGATAATGCATTGAATTTTAATTGAATGGTTCATAAATTATTAAATCTAGGATACAAAGTTTGCACACAAAAAAAATGTCAGGGCCTGATTCACAAAGGTAAAATTACACCTTTGTCCCAAACTTACTACTAACTCATAGTTTGTGAATACCAAAAAACAGGAAACTTACCTAAAGGTATAGGTTTACGTTTGTGAATCAATCCCTCAGACTCTGTGAGCATGGTTAAATCTGTACTTCATTTGTAAAAGACTCATACAAAAAGAGAAGATGTAAAAGATCAGACAAATTAAATGGTCCTTTAGATTCTACCGGTAATGTCAAGGCCAACAATTTTATTTTCAATTTGCTGACTGTATAGTGTTCGCTCCACATTTATATAGCCAGTTACTGCATGCCACCACCAGTGGAAAAGAACATGCATGTTTGAAGTAGTCCAATGTATAACTATGAAGTGCCATGACTCAGTAGTGCAGTTACACTGAACAAAGCATGAATTTAAGAGTGTCAGAAAGAGTTAACCTTGTCCTCTCAAACTAATAAGAGGGATGTACTCTTCTGTCTCTCATCACCTCCATCAATGACCACATACAACAATTGCATGGTGGCCAATGGTAAAAATGGAGAAAGGATACAAGAGTGAACAGACAAGACACCACAACTTGATGTGTAACGTCTGCTGGCCCCTATGGTCTGCAGAATCCAGTGCGTGTCTAAAAGCAATATGATATACCTTAGCAAAGTGCTAGGAGACATCTTCATCTAACTGTACCAGGGCTATTAATTTGTGTAACCACCTTTCTGTATTCTGTTATGAAACTCGTTAATGCTGAAACTGCATATTCACCAAAGGAGAGTTGAGAGGAAAAGGCCCAAATACATCCTTCTCATTACAACACACTATCACACAAGGCACTTGAGTACTGGCAGAGATATATGTAAATTATATCATATTTTATATATATATAGAATAGGTCTTGACCTACAGGATCATCTTGAGATATTTAAGAGGTCGCCTCATCCATAAATTATCATGGCATGCTTCATCATAGGTGACCTTCCACATGTAGTAGGATGGTACCACTCCAGTGGACTCTCCAAGATAATACAAAGAGCAACTAAGAGGACCCACAACAGCTCCACAGACATGTAAATGCAAATATTTAAAAAAACAGCTATTGACCGTCTCATTTGTGTGACAACATATGAGACCCCTTCTAATGCAATACAGAAAATTGCCAACAGTATCTGAAATATTCTTATATCGGCGACACTGAGGTTAAAAAAAAAAAGCATTTTGCTATATTCCATCCTATGAAGTCGAACTACGTTATATATAATCATAAATATTGGTATAGAGTGAAAACTAGCCACATGCCACATATTTGTATTTGTACTTGTTTTTATTTTCACAGATGAGCTGTAGTTTTCGCCTAGTTATCACAGCCCAGGAGTGAGTAAAAATGTTTTTTCACTCTATACCAACATTTTTTGAACGTACATTTTGTTCACATTTTTTTCTCTGGAGTAAGATTGTCGTAGTCCTGATGAAGCACCAATGGATCCTTTATGGACATATGGAGAGGCGCGAAACATGTCTAAGCAAATGCACTTGACTCCTAGATTAAGTGTGGGACCATTAATTCCCTATCACTTTGTTTCTGTTTTTAATCTTGACCTGGTCCTGGCTCATTTCATTAAAATGCATTTCCATTGAGGGGGGGCCCGAGCCAATTTTAATCGTTTTCCGTGTTCATCGCTCCAGCAATCTCTTGGTAACCTAAGACTTATTGGTACCAAGGCACATTTTCGATGCAGAATCCCGTCAGACATTGCAGTATCAGTCTGATCTGGAGCATGGCCCGATGATGATGCATGAGGGCTTGTGCTTCTGTATGAGTGGATGCTTGTGTTGAGAGGTTACTATACCCTCCACCCCTTTGGAACTGTGCACTCCTTACTTTTTCATGATACATTGGGAGCGTGTGCACAGGACCATAACAGCTCTAATTCCTCCTTTTTATGATATATAACCTCTCCAAAGGGGTATCTGGCCTGTGGACCTGTCATCGGCCAGTTACAGTTTCCAGCTCTGACCTGCACTAGGTAACTCTGGAGGGCTGCCATTGGTTCCAGGAACTTAAACCATTTACCATCACAGTCAGTTCTAACCACCATGCAGGGCATGTGTGAGGTGTACTGTAAGAAACTGGGGTATTGGTTGACTGGAGGGTGCGCCCTGGTCAAGCAGCAACCACAATCCTTGTTAGAGTGAGGCACAAACCAACCCTAATTTAACCTGTGCTCAACCTCTGGTACTTGGCACAGAGCACTCCAGCTTAACTTAGAGACAATTAGTAAAGTATTTGTGCAGCACTTCAAACAGTAGTAAAGTGAAAAAACACCACTGAAAAAGGATCCCACACCAAGTCAGAACAATAGAGTGGTTTGTAATAAATAAAGCGTGACCTAAATGACAAAAATGCAATCTGTAGAACCGGAATATGCAATTGTAAAGATTTTAGGGAAGGTAGCACCAAAAAGCACAGATAGTAGGGACCTGGATTTCCACAAACAATTCCAGCTTTTGGAAAGGTGTCCTGATATCCCAACACTTTTTTCCAAATTGAAGAAATGTCCTGGTTTTTGGGTAGTGTCTGGGTTAAGCATGCACACTGCTATAAATAAGTAGTGTGCATGCTCAATTTTCACTTCTGGAGAATTTACAGCATGACCACTCCAGGTGATCGATGTGGCAGGAAGAAAAATCCTTTAAAGAGAGACATTTTCTCTAAGGATTTCCCTTCTGATTCTACAATGCAGCAACAACGTCGTTGTGCCAGCCATCAAGACAACAGCTTGTTGGAACCACCAGCAACCAGCACGGCTCTGCTTACTGCAGTCAGAGGGCACCTCCTGCAGCCAGACACAAGTGTGACCTCGCTCAGCCCTTTTAAAGCGAGCTTACAGACCGCAGCAGAGTCGAGAAGCAGCCAAAAGCGAGAAGGGCTTTGAGTGCAACCAACCTGCTTGACCCTTCCCAGCCCTAACAGAAACAGGATGTCAGAACCTGGTCTCTGCATCAGAGCTGCTCCAGCCAGGATCCCTCAGCAGCCACTAGAGAGGCCCGTCCAGCCTGCGAGCCAGCACAAGACTCACAATATATATGGGGCATTTTTAAGAAAAGTGTGTGCAGCGCCACTTTTCTTGCACTCCTTAGCACCCCCCCTTATGCCACCATGTGTGGGCCGTACTTAAAATACTGAGCACCATGGCGGTAATGTTTGACACTAGTCTGGCGCTTTGCAGGATTAGGGTAAAATATTCTGACGCTAATCCTGCAAAGGAACTAGAGGCTCATTGTAAGCAATGGAAGCCTCCTTTTAACGGCTGTTCTGAGCAGGCGCTAAAAGTGCAGAACAAATTCTGCAAGAAAATCTCTAAAATTTCCTTGAGGCATTTTTTTGGCCCCCAAACTGGGGAGCGCCCCCTTTGCATAAGTTATGCCTGGCGCAGGTATAGTGTAGCACAAAGGGTTACAAAGTGGTGCAATGCATGCATTGCACCACTTTGTAAATATGCAGTGGCTTTTTTGGCCTTCTAACTCCACATTAGTTTTTAAAAAATGACACTAATGTGGTTTTGAAATGGTGCTAGGGGCTCTTAAATATGTCCCTTAAATGGCTACTGGATATTTTCACTTTGTTGTTTGCCTGTGCTGTGTTTCCACCCCACTCCAAAAAATACCGGCCATTTGTTTACATTTGTTTATTTAAACTTTCTGTGGCACAAGTCAGATTTGGATGGGGTACCTCAAGCTGCCAACTGTTCAATAGGCATATATCTGCAATTTCTTAACATTTTATATTTATTTTAAACAAAGACATCTGCTTTCATTTGTAACATCGCCTCGCTGTCTTTATTTCATTTACTTAGCCATCAGGGGTCACAAAATCAGGTCATACTCAAAACAAAACGCAACCATACCTAGAAACTTGCGTACATCAGGAGGAGTGGGTCTCTCTGAGCTACATGATTAGGTCAAACCAACTCTGTTATTTGCAGAGTGTTAGACCTGACATGCCTTAGGGTGGTCACCCCTAACTTTTTGCCTGCCTCCCTCCACTTTCTGGACAGTGTTTTTGCTGGCTTTTAGACTCTGCGCACTTTACCACTGCTAACCAGTGCTAAAGTGCATATGCTCTCTCCCTTTAAACATGGTAACTTTGGATCATACCCAATTGGACTATTAAATCTACTTATAAGTCCCCAGTAATGTGCACTATATGTGCCTAGGGCCTGTAGATTAAATGCTACTAGTGGGCCTGCAGCACTGGTTGTGCCACCCACTTAAGTAGCCCCTTTACCTTGTCTCAGGCCTGCCATTGCAAGGCCTGTGTGTGCAGTTTCACTGCCAGTTCGACTTGGCATTTAAAAGTACTTGCCAAGCCTAAACCTCCCCTTTCTCTACATATGTGTCACCTCTAATGGGTGCCCTAGGTAACCCCTGGAGCAGGGTGCTGGGTGGGTAAAAGGCAGGGCATGTACCTGTGTAGTTTACATGTCCTGGTTGTGTAAAACTCCTAAATTCGTTTTTACACTACTGTGAGGCCTGCTCCCTTCATAGGCTAACATTGGGGCTGCCCTCATACATTATTGAAGTGGTAGCTGCTGATCTGAATGGTGTACGAAGGTCATATTTAGTATGGCCAGAATGGTAATTCAAAATCCTGCTCACTGGTGAAGTTGGATTTAATATTACTATTCCAGAAATGCCACTTTTAGAAAGTGAGCATTTCTTTGCACTTAAATCTTTCTGTGCCTTACAATCTACGTTTGGCTGGGTTTAGTTGACAGCTCCCTGTGCATTCACTCAGACACACCCCAAACACAGGGTACTCAGCCTCACTTGCATACATCTGCATTTTGAATGGGTCTCCCTGGGCTGGGAGGGTGGAGGGCCTGCCCTCACACAAAGGACTGCCACACCCCCTGCTGGGACCCTGGCAGACAGGATTGAACTGAAAGGGGACCTGGTGCACTTCTAAGCCAATCTTTGAAGTCTCCCTCACTTCAAAGGCACATTTGGGTATAAAACAGGGCCTCTGCCCTACCACCTCAGACACTTGCTGGAGAAGACACCTGAACCAGAACCTGCATCCTGCCAAGAAGAACTGCCTGGCTGCCCAAAGGACTCACCTGACTGCTTTCTACAGAGGACTGCTGCCTTGCTGTTGCTCGGCTGCCTTGTTGAACTCTTGCCTTGCTGCAGAAGTGCTCTCCAAGGGCTTGGATAGAGCTTGCCTCCTGTTTCCTGAAGTCTCAGGACCAAAAAGACTTCTTTCTTTCAACTGGACTCCTTGTGCAGCGAAAAATTCGACGCACAGCTTGCTCTGCGGTGAAAAATTCACTGCACGTCGACCCGGGACGCCGAAGCTTGACATCGCAAGGAAAAGATCGACGCGGCGTCTGCGGTGCTCCCAGAACTTCGCCGCACGGCCCGCCTGGACAACGCCGCCCGACTTCCAGAGAGGAAATCGAGGCAGCGCCTGCTGTGAGGGGGTAACCTGACTGCCAACCAAAGACCCCATTTCTAACACAGAGTATCTTTTCTTTTGATAATGAGGGTTGCTGGAGGTCACACTTGAAGGATGGATGTGTCCTTGAGGCTTCTTCAGTTGCCAGTGGAGGTTCTGCACTCAGCTCTGCTGTACCAAGAGAACCACATATGAATCTGGCGCCATCCATCACCAGGCTGTGTGGCATTCCACCTGCGGCGTGCGAGAGCTGAATTCAGCCTTCATTTGTGTGAGACCCGTGCCGGATACAACTGAAAAGAAGCCTTTGTTCAGCATCACTCTGTATCAGCAGGTCCACATCACCTTTATCACAGAATATCTGCACAATAGACACAAATGCCATAAGTGATCATTTAAGAACACATGTCCCCAATCACCTTACCAAATTGCAAGGAGTTGTGCAGTGAAATCAGGCACCCCTTGCCATCCCATGGCATCATAGGGTTCTCTCCTTGTCCTTCCTCTTCAAACCTTCTCAGCCTCTGATTTCCTACAGAGAAGCTAGGAGATGGGGAAGAGTGGAAAGCTAAAAGGTAAACATGACTGTCAAAGCTTGGTTCACTTTTGATTCCTTTCTGCTTCCAGTGAGACCAGGAGTAGGCAGGGCAGCGCTGGGAGGTTAGATGGGGGTATAAGGGGCAGGATTTATCTTTCTTATCCCTCACTTATGCCCATGCCTCTTTGAGTCTGCTTTTATACCTCTAATGTGTATGTGAGATCTGCTACAAGGACAGAATGCACACACCTATGCAGACAGACACGTAGGCCCATATTTACACTTTTTTAGCGCCACATTTGCGTCATTTTTTTACGCAAAAGCAGCGCAAACTTGCAAAATGCAATTGTATTTTGTAAGTTTGCGCCGTCGATGCGTCAAAACGCAGTGCAAATGCAGTGCTAAAAAAGTATAAATATGGGCCATAGACTGGTCTGGAACTCCTAGATGAGCCTATGACGGCTCAAACGGATCACGTTACTAAAAACATGGCAACATGTGATCACGTGTAGTGGAAGGCCCTTCGCAGAGGTGAACTGGTCACCTTTCCGTTGCCTGTGTCTATGTTTAGTTATTAAACTGCTACTAATGAGGTGAATTCTTTGCCCAGACAGTATTACATGTGTAAAAATAGCAAAATATTGAAGTAATACTACAAAGACGTGCCGCTTAATTTGCCTTTTCTTGCTACATAATTTAGTCAAGGCTACCACATAATTTAGTGCTCCCCTACCACATAATTCCAGTGGCCCTGCACATTATGTAGAAGCCATTAATTATACAAGCATGTAAATCAGGGCATAGGAAATATTATATAAGATGTGGACTACACGGTGTAGGAGCCACAAGTCACCCACACTGCTGGCCATTCTATGTTAAGAGTGTCTGGCTTGGAGAAACCAAGGGGCAGATGTGCTGACGTTTCACGAAGTGCAGTAACCAAATTTTATGCATTGCACGAAATGGAGATAGTAAAACAGTGCACATCCTCTGAGATCTGACTCTGCTGCTTTATCCCTAGTGGTGGCACACATTAGGCTGCCTTGCACCAGTGCACACACATGTGCACTATAGTGCAAGGGTGTGTGCTTGTCAAGCATAGATTTTTATATTGGAAGGGTGCCCCCTCTTGTTCAAAATACTATGCTTTGATGAAGTAAAATACTTTTCCTTTCAGGAATTACCATCAAAATCCATTAGTGATTGCATGGTAACCCCCATGTATGCCCCCTTGATGCAAAGTAGTGTTTAGCGCTATTTTACTTTATGGCTAGTTCCCCATGCAAATTCACGATTTGCGGTTGAAAGTAAAACCCAATGCATCTCTGCACCTGGGTTTGCGTCACTTTCATGAAGCAACAGGGTGCAAAGCGTTAGTAAATCTCCACCCACAAACTCAGGATTTAAAATATAACACAGTGCTTCGAGTCGTTTACACTAATAAGAATTTATTATTACCCAAATAAGCCGTTGTTAGCAATTTAAGCAAATAAAACGTTGAGGGGAGAACACAATAAGGTTGAAAACCTGTGTTTTGCAGTGTGGATGTAGCCCCTTGATGCTTATTCATAGTTCTCTGTGGTACATTAGGACTGTAATTGTGCAAATCATTGATCCTGAGTTGGAAACCCTTTACTGCACTGTGGTATTTGATACCAGAATCTCCAATTGGCAAGGATGATCACACAACTGGCAGAATAATAAAAAAAGAATTCTGGGACATTTTCCATCTGATTTTTAACCTCAAGGTTAAAGACAATTGCTGCAAGTATTTTTTTCACATTGCTGATTAATGCTCCCTTCTGAAATGTTTCAAGCTCATCGGCACTATTTGGTCTCTGGAGATTCATTACAGGTATTTTGAAAATAATAATTTGGTTTCAATACCTTTAACAGGAGCTTTAGGCAGCCATGATGCCTCTGTGCTTTAGGCAGCCATGCTGCCTCTGTATTACTGCTGTACCCTCAAGAAGTAATGTACAATTCTGCTGCTACTGTACGTAAACTTGTACTCACATTTTTTTTTACATGAAACGTGGATACATTTTTAATCAGGATGTGCCATAGTTACAAGACTTTTTTTCACCAAATTCAATAACAGAAAAGCTAACTAGCTAGCTACCTACCTGAGAGATGCCTAAGTGAAAGTGTTCCGTCAGCAAGGAGATGCAAAGGGGTTTCTTATTTTTGAGCACTGTCAGGAACAGTGATGCCAACGCAAACCTACATTCTCCATTAGCCACGGCGGAAAGTCTGCACACGCAGACACAAAAACACAAGTTGTGGGTCGAATCTTCAAGCAGCAATAGCAACGTTACCAATTTTGTGGGGAAGGCAGCCCCTGGAGATGCTGAACTCAGTAGGGCTGTTGCTGAAGGTACATTAGCATATCATCTTGGTAAGCGCAACCACGGGTTTTGGTCAATGGACCTTACATCAGCATTGATTCAGAAACTGTATGATGAAAAGTTTTGCTGTGGTTGCACTAAGACAGAAGCCTTGATTATGAAAGTACTGGCTCCCCTTGCAACAAGTGACCTAAATTCTCATTTGAATAATATTGAATATATATGTGTCTATGGTGCCACCAATAAAAAAAGAAGTTAAAATATTACCAATTGCCATTAGGTATTTCGAGTATTTTGTTCCTGGTAAAACATCTGCCATACTCTCTGAACAGCTGTACCAAACTCTTGAGAAGTGTAATCTGCTTGAAAAGTTAGTTGGGTTTTGTGGAGATAATACTAACACAAACTCTGAGGGAAAGGTTGGAGCAGGAAAGAACAATGTGTTCTGCAAGCTTACGGAAGCTATTCTTGATGATAAAGTACTTGAGATAAGTTGTGCAGCACACATTGTCCTTAATGCAGTGCAAACCGCTGCTGGTGGGCTTCCCACGGACATAGACTCTTTTGGTTAAAATTGTACAAATACTTTCACATTTACACCATCTAAACTGAGCAAGTGAACACATTGTGGGAGTTTGTTGATATAGATTATCAATGACTCCTAAATGCTAGCAACATTTGCTGGCTTTCCCAACTTCCTGCAGCTGACACAGTGCTGAAAATGTGCTCAGGGCTAGGTGCTTATATTATGTCCCAAGCAACACCTCCAACAGCAATTGCCATCTTTCTGTCTCTGGATTTTGGGCAACCGACTGTCTCTTTTTAGTGACATTATAAAGGAGCTGGAAAGGCAAATGCCATAGATATTGCAAGACACCAGGCACAATTGATGTGACAGTTGAAGGAAAGGAGAGATGCCTGCTTGACAGGCCCTAGGGAGGAAGAAGCTTCTTAATTTCCTTAAGAAACAAGGGCCCATATTTATACTTTTTTAGCGCCGCATTTGCGCCGCTTTGTGATGCAAAAGCAGCGCAAACTTGCAAACTACAAATGTATTTTGCAAGTTTGCGCCGCTTTTGCATCAAAAAATTACGCAAATGCGGCGCTAAAAAAGTATAAATATGGGCCAAGGACTCTCACCAGAAACACAAACCTAAAACTCTGGGTGTGCTTTCTACAACAGCCGCATTGATCACCTGGATGAGTAGGGGGCATATTTTTCTGACTTGAACACTTTTTCCTGAATCCTTCTTGAAACTGCTCCTGTCTGGTATAACGTTGAAATGTCCTTGCTATTTATAAAATCTGTATTAAGCACATTTGAGATTGATGAAATGCAGCTTTTTTGACAAAATCACCTGTGCCTGAAAAAACACAGTAGTTAGACTACCCAAACGGAATGATCTGAAGAGGAAGACTACAGAGGAATGGTCGGTGGTGATTTCCCCCCATTTCCAAAATCACAATGTTACATTTGAGAACATTGGCCTGATAGTCTAGTGTGCATTATATCTGCCGGTAACTAATGCTCAAATGGAAAGATTTGTTTCCATTATGAATACTATGTAGACAGATTAAAGAAACCGAATAGAGCTGGAGAATCTGAAATTCTCACTGATCACGACGGTCAGCTGCAGTGAGTTCCATAATCGGTTGCTACAAAACAGATAGTGCAAGTGCCAATCCATTTCTTACATATGTTCTGTGCGATGCAACAAGAGGCCATGTACATCCCATAGCATTTTTAGCTGTCTTTCAATTTGGTCCTACTTTATAGATTTTTACCCCTTGTATATAATTCTTCAATAAATAATGTCTTGGAAATGTGAACTTTTTTATTGAAGCAAAAACTATTTATATTTCAGTAAACTTTTTTGAAAGTAAGGGGAGTGTTCGATGGGGAGGAGTATTCTACAAAAAGCAGTACCTGATTTCCACAGCTACAGTATATGAATATTGACTTATTTCATAAGAATACATACTTAGAGTTTCAAGGCAAGGGTGGTCACCAACTATAGCAAAAGTTGAGGCAAAGTCTGTTCAAATAAAACTAATTGGCAAATTTATGAAAAGTGGCACATCATGTCATGATGCACTACTTTTCTTGCACCCCCTAACACCACCATGTGTGTGCCATATTTATGCTACGGCACACCATGGTGCACATTAGGGATCTAGTATAAAAAATGTTGACACTCTGTTGGTGCTTTGCAGGATTAGCAGCAAAAATATTGTCGCTAATCCTGCAAAGTGAACGGAGGCTCATTGAAATTAATAATAGCCTCATTTTAACACCTGCCTTAGGCAGGCATTAAAAATGATGCTAGAAATGGCTCAGTGGAATCTCATAGATTCCACTGAGCCATTTTCAGACCTCCTAATGTTAGAACATCCCCTTTGCATACATTATGCCTGGCGCAGACATAATGTGGCACAAGGGCTTACAAAGTGTCGCAATGCATGCATTGTGCCACTTTGCAAATATGGCGCGGAGTTTTTGTCAACCTAGCGCCACATTAGCATAAAAAAATGTATGCTAATGTGGCGCAAGGTTGTGCTAGGGCCTTCTTAAATCTAGCCCTAAGTTTAAAGCCAATAAGAGACCTCTGATTTGCTGTCCGTAATTGTTAATCTGATTCTGTGGAGGAGCCCTTTTTCTATGTCTATGACAGCTGTATAATAGTAGTACTTTTATAACGATGGTTGCAGCAGACTGTGGTCTTACCTCTGTGTCTGTGATCTGTCCCTGTTTTTTGGTTTTGAGAATTTGGTCACCCTAGCAAAGAGCCTACTGTGGATATCTGGTCACTCCGAACTGGGACAAAGTCACAACTTCAGGTCAAATCTGATGGAGCGCTGCTCAGCTACAAGGACCCAGTTAGGTCTACTGAACAGAGTACCTTAAATCATGGTTTGCGGGGTGTTGCGAGGATATGCGTCGAAGATGCATCATGCATCTGAAAGATATGTGAGTTCTGCGATGCACCATGGATGCATTGCACAGTGGCGGTTACGATGAGAAAGCAGAGGTGATGCAGGTCTTTACGATGGGTCCAATCCATGCAGCAGCAGCGATGCATTGGTTCTGCTCGTGTTTGCACCTCGCAGCAGAGATGTGTCAGTTCCTCTGCATCCACAGAGGGTGGCAGAGCACATTAAGTCCATTTCAAAGGGCCCAGGACTGGGGTGGCATCACTTAGCAGGATAGACACACAGATGGCAGATCTCAGGTGCAAGGTTGTTGAATGCCTGTTGTGTCACTGAGGCTTCAGATCAGCAGGTGAGCCACCTAGCCATTGGAGTCACTCTGGGCTCAAGCAATGCAGGCACAGTCCTTCTCACCCAGGCAAGAGGGCAGTAGGACACCACAGCAGGACATGCCTTTGAAGTGCACAGATGCCTTGCCTTCCTAGACCTGGCCCCAGACTAACTACAAGAGCTATGCAGCCTGTTCAAGTGTAAGTGGGGCTAAGCCCAGTTACTCCCTCCCATCCTGCCAGCAATGGCCTATCCAATCACACCTAAGCTCCCCATTGTGTGTTGCTGTTTAGGAGGAATAAACATAGCCTATCAATTGCACCCAGCCATGTGACTCAGGCTTGGCTGCACGCACCACATGGCTAAAGCAGAAAAATGCCAACTTTCTAAAAGTTACATTTTCAGAATTGTGATAAAAAATCCGACTTTACCACTAAAGAAGGTTTTTAAGTACAATTCATTAGGCACCAAACTCGACCTGTCTACCTGGTCCCAAATGGAAGTTATAGCTTATTAAATGTAATACTGTAACTTCAAAGTTATCCTTTGTCCAAGGTAAACCTTGCAGTAGTGAAAAACAAATGTAAGAGTTTTTCACTACCAGGGCATGCAAGACTAAATAGTATATGTCCCACCTCTTAAATACATTGTACCCTGCCTTATGGACTGTCCAGGTCTTACCCTCGGGGTGAGTTATATGTATTAAAAAGGAAGATTTGGGCCCGGTATAAGATTTATTTTGCCTGGTCAAAATGGCAATTTAAAACTGCACACACAGATTGCAATGGCAGGCCTGAGACCTGTTTAAAGTGCTACATAGGTTGGTGGCACAACCAGTGTTATAGGCCCACTAGTACCATATCATTTATGGGCCATGGAAACAGGTAGTGCCACTATACTAATGACTTACAAGTAAATTAAGTATGCCAATTGAGCATAAGCCAATTTTACCATGTTTAGAGGAGGGAGCACAAACATGTTATCATTAGATAGAAGTGGTAAAGAGTGCAGAGTTCTAAAAGCCAAGGAAAACAGGTACAGAAAACAGGAGGGCAAAGGCAAAAAGACTGGGGATGACCCTGCAGGTACTGCAGAAAGGGCACGTCCAACATCTACTTTATCTGCTCTGACCTCAGTCGTGTACCTGCTCCATTCTGTGGTCCAAATAAGAGGGCAGATTTAACTAGAATGGCAGAACTTCATTCAAATGCAGCACGGAGGCCAGCATCTATTATCCATGGTTTATATATTTATTTAGTCATATACTTATGTATTTCCAGAGAACGAACTTTGTGTATTCCTCTATAGAAGATTATGGATAAGGCGCTTATGGGACTGTTGTTGCAACTTTGCTTGATACAGCTCTCTTCCTCACTTTATCTCCCAGGCCAGATACTGCTGGTTATAATTTATTAATTATGCACTTTGTACACTAGTCTTAGAAAGATCCTGCAGGCATCTTTTTCAGCCTTGGACAATTATGAATAAAACAGTTTTCAATCCTTTTGAGAGCCTTTAAGAGATTATGTATACTTGATCAATAGACTGAGTTGATGTTTTTGAATTTGATTACTTTTTTATAGTCAGGGCTGGTCACATTGGTGTGCCTTTTTTGTATGAGGTGGTTCACTTGAAATGTTTTTTTTAATCTCCCTGGGTTTTATTATATTTGTTTTATGGCATCTGCCCATTATTAAAATAATTACTTAATCAATGTAATTATTTATATTTCATATAATATTACTTTAAAGAGAGTTTTGTCAAGTGGATCAGCAGTTGTTTAGTAATCGCTCTACTCCAAGTTTTCATCAAACGGTGGAGTGGGAACTGTCAGAACACTTGAGGGAGATTTAATAATTTAAAGTGCAACGCAGCTCAAAGTTGTTTCTTTGGAAACAAACTTAAAATCTGTTTGTATGAAGTTTATTAACTCATATGGAGTGCGATGTTAACATCCACATAAGTAATCCTGAATTTGTCAAGTATTAATCATAAATGGATGTTTTAGTATATCAGCTTGAAGCATTGCGTGATCTTGAAACACTTGCAAAACCTTCATGGCCTTAGTAGGTCCAGAAGCCATAGTGTTATGTGTTGTACCTTGCACTATTGCCAATAAAACTGCCTTGTTTTCCAACCTGGCAGGGCCAGCACCTCTGTTATGGCGGAGGAGCGTCACCCCACTGCTGAAAGGTAGCAGAAAGCAAAAAAATAAAATGATAATAAAATTGTTTTATTATCATTTTATTTTTCGCTTCCTCAGCCAGTCTGCAGAGTGTAGGGCGGGACGGGGCCATCCTCTGCATCAGCAGGGGGAGGAGGAGTAGTCAGTGCACTCTAAGTGCGCATGTCGGTTTGACTGACTGTCTTAACTATCCACCCGAGCTGTGTTGTATAGCCGGGTGGAGAACCAGCAAAGGCTCCTAGTCCCTAACTGAGTTGTATTTCGGCCTGCTCAGACCAATCCCAGTGCTTCTATAATGCTGGTTAACAGCATGAGAGAAGTATCTGGATTGGGTGGGGAGGGGAGCAAACACAGAAGCACCGAGGCGGGGGGAGCCGCGGGAGCAAAGGAACACCGAGGCAGCAGGTGAGTCTTTTGTTACAAATTATTTCCCCCATTCCTCCCTCCCGCCCCTGCAAAATGCACTGCCCCACCAAGCATTACTGGCAGCAGCCGTGACTGCAACCTGGCAGGGAAAGCGGGATTTTGTGAGAAAAGTGGCCTGTATTGTATGTACATGAATGCTATTTACTAGATGCAAGTAACACCAAGTAGTACAAATCACTAACTGTGTTAGTTTAGGGCTCCTTTGCAGTACAACATGTTTTGCACTGGAAATTAAATACCTTTTTGCACTACTTTCTCTGACTTTGCCCCAGCATAAAAAGTTGATAAGTCTGCCCCTTGATGTCTCTGGTGGAAGTTGGTCTGTTGTTTCATTAAAAAGTGCAAGTGTAAGGCAGGCCACAGTTAAAATGACAGGGTCACTCTATCACTGCTGAGATATTAGCAAATAGTGTTCTCTAGTTACCAGTTCCTGAGTGGTACTTTTCAGTGCACTGCCATTTGGAATATATTTTTATGCTGAATAGTGATGCTGACAGGAAGGACCCAGTGGGATTCCCCATGCCAGAAATGGAGGGGGTTGAGCTGACTGTGAAGTGTAATCTCCAGCTGGAGTTGAAACCTTTGATCCATTCCAGTGTCTGTCAGAGCTGGAACGACCCCTGATGATCCTCTCTATTCTACGTGGCAGGCTGATTGAGGAACATTAGATTTTCATACGGGCCTATACTCCCCTATTCTGCCAGGGAATGCAGATCACTGAACAAAGGTTTGTGCAGGGGTTGGACTTCTGATAAATGCTACTGGTGCATTCCCCTGAAAGATTTTGGGGGTCATTACGACCCTGGCGGCCGGTGGTAAGTTGGCGGTAACACCGCCAACAGGCTGGCGGTGTTCCGCCAGCTATTATGACCGTGGCGCAATAGCCACGGCCATACCGCCGGCCCCTCCACTATACCCCAGGCTTACGCCTGGCGGTCATAATCCCCAGGGCAGCGGTGCACGCACCGCTGCCCTGGGGATTATGAGTCCCCGACCGCCAGCCTGTCTGTGGCGGTAAACACCGCCATTGAAAGGCTGGCGGAAAGGGGACTTGGGGTGCCCCTGGGGGCCCCTGCACTGCCCATGCACTTGGCATGGGCAGTGCAGGGTCCCCCAGGCATAGCCCTGTCGCGCATTTCACTGCCCGAATTTCGGGCAGTGAAATGCGCGACGGGTGCTACTGCACCCGCTGCACATCAGCATTGCCGTCGGCTCTATTACGAGCCAGCAGCAATGTTGATGTGACTTTTCCGCTGGGCCAGCGGACGGTAACACTGTTACCATCTGCTGGCCCAGTGGAAAAGTCATAATAGGGAGCCAGGAATACCGCCGTCAATGGCGGTATTCTGACTCCTGCAGCCTCGGTGGTCTTTTTAAAAGACCACCGAGGTTGTAATGACCCCCTTTGTCTGGTAAACCTACGCCCGGGGGAATTTTGCTTTAAACCTGCGTAATTTGCGTCATTTTGTTTCACGCATTGCTCTTGTTTAACAAAATTCCAGAAATTAAGCTATTACACCATGTAACTGTAATTATGTGCTGTTCATGTTAAAATTCTACCACACATGGTGCTTTTTTGGAATCCACAGGAACAATAGCACAAAATGCATCCTCACATTGAAAATGGATGTGAGGATGTATTTCATTCTAAAATACAGTGACACACATTTTGACATTTATATAGGATGCCTGGCCCTCAGCGGTATTAAGGGGTTCCCAAACTCATTTACAGGTAAAGAAATTGCTGTTGTTCGTATAACAATACCATAACGCCACCCACTCTGCCAGATTCTGATGGAAATTGTGATGGAAGGTGTTCCCTAAACAGATCTTCAAACTTTGTTTAGGCAATGCCTTTTCCTGCTGAGGATTAGCACTGTAGTTCCTTGCAGGAAAAAAAACATGAATCTCTCCCACACGCTTGGAGAAAATGGTCAGCACATATTGATTTCATGTTTTTCTTAACCAAGCCTCTAATGTAGACTGGTCCACAGCACTGCCATTTTGTGGTGCAGAGTCTGAATTAAGAAGTTTAATTAAAAGATTATCTACTGTGGAAGTACTTTTTGCTTAGCAACCATCCTCCAGTTCTCCAAATTAGGCCCATGCTCTTCTTGGGAAGGTGCTACGGAGGGAATGATCAACAATTCAAATAGAATCAAAGTTACAAATATAAAGACAGTAAGCTCCAAACCAACTGAGCAGGGCCCATGTTCAAAGCAACTGTTCGGAAATCTTTTAGTTCAATAGAAGACAAATACCTAAAGCAGTAGTTTCTTTTCTCAGAACAAAAAGTAAAAGGCCCTGATGTACACAGAGCTTCTTCCGCAGTACGGGAGCTATTGAAAATGTTCCCTGTCCATTTCCACCATGTCCCACGTGAAGAAAATGGGCAGGGAAAATGAGTGATGGGAGTCCCACCCGCAATAGGGAAGGATCACCATCCTTTGGAACCCCGGTTCCTGTGGCGGAGGGACTACTGGTTGAGGGGCTTCTGCCAGTGGTACCAGTGTAGGCTCCATCAATGGTGACTCAGTGGTTCTCCCAACTCTAAACCGAGTGGGGGAACCGTGGTTTTGAGGGCAAGGTGGCTGCTGGTTACTCATAAAGCAGAGGTTTTCAACACAGAAGGGAAATTCATAAATCAATTAAGATCAGTGAAAAATAAAAAGCCAAACTAGTGTGTTTGTGAATTATATCTGAAAAAACAGAGGTGTTCCTGGAAATAGTTCAAGATGTGGTACCTCAAAGAAAGCTTTTTATTAGCAAAAGTCTGAGACTTCCATTTGTAGACATAAAACCTGTGGATACATTTTTGCCAAATTTGTTACACGCGTGCCTCTGTTAGCCATAAAGGTGTACTGATCTCCCTGCTTTTCACTGGATCATGTGTTCAAAGGAGTCTTAGATAGTTTCAACAAAACAAAGGTACATACGGAGTTTATCTGATTTGAGAGATTTGCATATCACTTAAATTCCAGTAATCTTCTTTATTCCCATTTCACAAAGCTGTTAATGCCATAAACCAAACATTTATGACTGTGAATGTCTCCTTTAACCTCTGACTGCCATCTATAGAAAGATACCAGCCAGACTACTTCTTAATTCTCGAAATATTAGAAGCATAGAATCAAGCACTGGTAAACCCCAAAGGTGATGAGTGAAGGTAACTAGGCATGATTTACCTTGTAACATTTGTGAACTCCCCCCAAACTTGTAAGTTTGTACATATATTCACAAACTCCTAGTTGACCCCTCTTGACCCTGGATAAAATGAGGGATTAACTGCAGCGAAGGACTGGATTTGCTCCCCTTCCATGGTGGGAAGTAGTGTGGACCAACCCCAAAGGTGGTAGGGGGTTACGGAAGAAGTTACTGTAGGGAGAAAAATGTTTTTGTAAACCTGTAACCATGAGAAATAGCGCTTCTACAATGCAAGTTTACAATTCCCTTTATGAATCTAGCCCTGTATCTTCTTCATTCCAATAGGTACTCAATAAGGTGAGTTCTGAACTCAAATATAGGCAAGTTACTTGAATTCTACACAGAGTATATTCTTTAGTGTTTCATTTTTTGAAAAACAACTAGACTCCTCCACATTTTGAGTTAAAAATCATCAAACCTCATGATCAGTTTTTCTTGTCTTTCCTTGTCTCAACATATAGCCATCAATACATGGACTTGGACTATTATTGATAGTTTAGAAAGACAGAAAAAAAATATTTGTTTCTGTATTTCTGATCTCGAAAGTCAGATTATCCAAATTGCCTAGTACCACAAGAACTGTACTGCCTCACCCTTCACTGGCAAGTGATGACACTGAATCATCTGTGTTCTAAACACCCCAGACCTGTTCTGGATATACTACTCAGACACTGGGTGACTCCTCCGCAAGGGCGGAGAAGCGTTGCCCCCACGCCTGCAGCAGCAGCTGCAAAACCTTTATAGTAAAAAAATAGTAAACTCAGTTTATTCTGTTTTTACTATAAAAGTGGGCGGGCCACAGGGGTGACGGGGAGTGCACAGCACTCCCCCTTAGTGAGCATTTATGTTTGGCCAGCCGTCTCCGCTGGCCAAACACACATGGGCAATAGGCTATCTCCAGCCCAACAACACAGTTGCTGGGCTGGAGAGAGGATGCACAGGCTCCCAGCCAATCCTGACACCGCTCTGAGCAGCATCAGGACTGGCTGCAGGGAAGGCTGGGAGCCTTTGCCTGTGTGACAGAGCGGAGTAGAGCGGATGGAGCGGTGTGGCACTGTAAAAAGGTACGTTTTATTTTTCTTCTTTTTTTGGAGTCCCCCCACCCTCCCCGCCACGCGCCGCCCTGCCTCTTTTCCCTCCGTCGAGCTACACCTGCTCAGAGATTTCTAAAATCAGGGGGCACACAAGTGTGTACTGCATCTTTAGATCCCTCCGTGCTACACTATAAACCAAGGAGCTGGCCACTGCAACCACCAGATGAGGGTGGTTGAATTATGCTTTCTGGCACTTCCTATAGGCTTTAATTCACTCTACAGGGAATCTGTAGCTCCATGTGAGACAGTGTCCAAGGTGTGGCTGGCATTAAAGGAGAAATAAACTTAAGCTCACTGTGTGGTTAACTCATTTGAGGAGAAAGAAGAACCAAAGTACACTTGATAACTCAATTTGTCAAAGGATTACACTATCCAAGCAACCTCTGGAGGAGTCAAACTAGTCAAAACCGAAGCCAGATGTTACTGCTACCATACTGAACATTTGGTTTAGGATAACAAGGAGAAACTATATTCTCAGGTTCAATCAGAGGTTTACTACAGAACAGAGAAAGATCTTTGATGGGCAAAGTGCCAAGAAGAAACTAACCACACACAAGAGAAAGCTAAAGCAATAACAAGCCCTTTCCTCTATTTCTCAGATGTGGACATTTATTCCCTATCCCCCAAGGGCACTGAGAAGTAAGTGTCTCATACAATTACAAAACTGACTAATCCTTTGCAGAAGATCTGCTGGCTTTGACAATGCTTGTCATCTTTAGTATGATTGCATCCTCTTTCTTTCTGGAAGAACCTGAAAATCTGTCTGCTCACCTAATTCCTGTTCTGAACCCTTAGCTCCTGTTCCATCTTCAATTCTTCGCTTTCCTCCCACGTGGCTTCTGGAACCAGCTTTGCCTCCTCAGTGGATGATGCTTCAGATGTGCCTGTGTGGGGCCAGCCAGTACTTAGTGCACCAGCCTAAGGAGAGAGCAGGAGTGCTCCATGTCTTTGTAAATATGGAGCATTTCTGCTCTTTCCCATTTGTGCAATCATAAAGGAGAAGGCTAGAGGGGTGATGAAAAAACTATAGTGAGAGACATCAAGCAGAAGGGGGACTGAGGCAGGCGAGGTGGAGAGGTAGGGGAGGTTGTCAATGATGTAAGGTGAAGGGAGAAAGGTAGGGAACCAGAAAGATACAGAGAGATTGAAATTGAAAAAAGTGGATAGATAAAAAGAGGTAAAGAGATAGGGTTTTAGAGTGAGGGGAAGAGAGAGGAAATGTGGGGTAGGGCTATGGTGCAAGGATGTGTGCCCTGGTATAAGCCAGCCTAAGTACAGAAAAGCAGCACAACATCTTCCTACATACAGCACTGTTCCTCTCTCACCTTGATTGTTGTGCTGTGTTGTGCCAAAACGTAGTAAGTCTTCCTTGAGGAGTTGAAAGCAAAGGTGTGAAGTAGAGAGACGGAGATGAGGTTTGTACAGAGGTATTGTAAGAGTTGTGAGGATGCAAGAGAGATCATCAGCGAGGTGAAATAAAGAGATGTATAAAAATAGAGAATAGAGGTAGAAAGAGTTGAGATTGTAAGGGGAGTTGAAATAGAAAAGGAGGTCACAAGAGAGCACAAGAGAGGAGTGTGGAAGGTAAGATGCTAAGCAAGGTAAAAGGAATAGAAAAAAGACATTGGATGGTGAGGGGGTGTCTGCTATATAGAAATGAGGTATTGGGACATAGAGGTAGTAAAAGATGTGAGCTGCAGAGATCAATGCGTGGAGAGGTGAGGGAGGAAGCTTGGTCAGATAGAAGGATGGAGGAGAGAGGTGAACATACCTGAGGTATATAGTGAAGGATAGAGTAGTAGAGAGGTGAGTTAAAGAAAGAGATGAGTTTGAGAGAAAGGTAAAGTGGTCGGGGAAGATGTAGGAAGGTGAGTGTGGTGTACTCATAGGCATCAGCAGAGAGAGTTGAGGTAGAGGGATAGAGATGTTCAGCTAGACAAATTTAGGGTTAGTGCAAGACGTGATAGTGTGAGAGAAAGTATGGTAGGGTAACGGGATGTACTGAGAGAGGGGTGAGGTAGCGAGAGTTGAGGTATAGGGAGATGGGGTAGCTACACAGATAATGTAGAGCTAGAGGGTGTTGGTACATAGACATATAGAGATAAGGAAAGACTGAGGCAAAGCAAGAGGTCTGAGGAAGAAGAGGTGAGTTCAAGTAAGGAGAGAGATGAAAGATTATTTGTTTAATTTAATTCCCAAAACTCCCTGGCAATGCAAGAGTTAGGGCTCTACAGATCGGGCCTGCCCAGCTGTCGGATTAAAAAGATTCTTTTTGGTATCACATTCTTACCCTTTTAATGTGGGAGCCTGATAAGGCTGGCCTTGGGGAATTTTCCACTGGGAAACAGCCATTACAACGCGGTCATTACCATGCATGACAGTTATCACGAAGCCATTGCAACGCAAATGCCTCTACCACGCATGTCTTTACCACACATGCCTTTACTAAGAATATACCTTTACCATGCGTGCCTTGCAATGAATTTAGTTCAAAAGGCATGAATGGTAAAGGCAAATGCGTGGTAAAGGTTTCAAAAGTAAGTATTATTTTTTAATTTTGTAGATGCATGAATGGTAAAGGTATATGCATGGTAATGGTTTTGCAGGTAAGTGCAGGTATACATTAAGACCTATATTTATACTTTTTTAGCACCGCGTTTGCGCCACTTTTTGACGCAAAAACAGTGCAAACATACAAAATACAATTGTATTTTGCACGTTTGCGCCGCTTTTGCGCCAAAAAATTACACAAATGCAACACTAAAAGAGTATAAATATGGGCCTAAGGGCCAGATGTAGCAAAGTTGGAAATTGCGACTTGCAATTTGCGAGTCGGAGCGACTCGCAAATTGCAAGTCGCAATTTCCAATGCAGAACGGTGTCTCAGACACCGTCTGCGAGTCGCTATGGGGTCGCAAAGACCCACCTCATTAATATTAATGAGGTGGGTCGCAAATTGCGGCCCCATAGCGACTATAGGCACTCGCTAACATGGAGGCCTGCTGTAGTCAGCAGACCTCCATGTTCGTGACTGCTTTTCAATAAAGCAGTTTTTTTTTTTAAGTGTAGCATGTTTTCCTTAAAGGAAAACGAGCTGCACTTAAAAATAAAAACCGAAACCTTTAGTTTCGGTATTTTTTCAGGGCAGGTAGTGGTCCCTTGGACCACTACCTACCCTGAAAAAATAATTTGTGGTCCATTCACAAAGGGGAAGGGGTCCCATGGGGACCCCTTCCAATTTGCGAGTGGGTTACCATCCACTTAAAGTGGATGGTAACTGCGACACCATTTGCGACCGCATATGCGGTCGCAAATGGTATTGCATACCACTCCGAATCGCAAATAGGAAGGGAACACCCCTTCCTATTTGCGATTCTGAAATGCATATTGCGAGTCGGTCCCGACTCGCAATATGCATTTCTGCATGGCAAAGAGGCATTTGCGCCTCGCAAACGGCGATTATCGCAGTTTGCGACGCGCAAATCCTTTGCTACATCTGGCCCTAAGTGTTTTAAGTGATCTATCTATATATAGCATTGCCAGGAACTGCCATCCTAGCAATTTCTGTCAATGCATTGTAATTTTGCCTTATGGCTACCTCAACATGGCAGAGTTGTACAGCAAACTTACCAAGGGTTCATTTATTTTCAAAAAGAAAACCCAAAAGTGGGATTTTCTTTTTGAATATTAAAAAACACAATTCCCCCCTCACCATGGGGGTGCCCTCCAATGACGGGGGGGGCACTGAGCAATTTTCAATATCCCTTACTGCCATGTTTTTCCTGGCAGTGACAGGCACCGAGAAATGGCTATATGTCCACCATCTAAATTAGCTGGGTGAACACGTAGGCAAACATCCAAGAGCACGATGGAGTAAGGACCGTTAGAGAAGTTTTACCATGAAGGAGGCAGAGTAGTCTCCACCAACGTCAAACTGTGGCCCACCTGCATTTAAATCATGTGAGCAGACCATAGTCTCAGCTGGGAGGGATCCCTGTCACTATTGCAACAGTTCATTTTGGGCCAAGATCTAATGCAGGCTCTGAGCCTTACAGTTTATTATTAGAAAAGCTATTGGAACCTGGCCCCCTGCTAGCCACAGACACTGTTTGAGGGCTCTAGCCACAGACATTGTTTGAGGGCTCTGGCCACAGACACTGTTTGAGGGCTGTAGCCACAGACACTGTTTGAGGGCTGTAGCCACAGACATTGTTTGAGGGCTCTGGCCACAGACACTGTTTGAGGGCTGTAGCCACAGACATTGTTTGAGGGCTCTGGCCACAGACACTGTTTGAGGGCTCTAGCCACAGACATTGTTTGAGGGTTCTTTCAGTACTGGACAGCAGAGCCCCACAGTGGAGTGGAACAAAGGAGGCCGCAGGTTGTTGCCAAGATGTACAGTAAACACCTTTACCTTCCTGATAGAAAATATCTGCCCCTCACCAAGAGGCAGGGTCCCTCACTTTGTTAGCGGTGAAGCAAGCGAGGTGCAGTAAAAAGAGGTCTGCCCGTGTTGCAGGTTAGGAATAGGGTAGCATTCTATAGTGCATGGACAATAAAGGATTGCAAAGGAAGGGGCAGACTGTGCAGGACAGTCTACTGAAGCCTCGTGCAGTGCCTTTCAGCGCAGTGTAGTGTCACTCATGAGCATCAGAACAGAGGAAGAAGTTATGGGTTACTCTCTGCAAAAGCACATTTTATGGCAGATGAATAACAGGCTTGCATTTTCATCAAGCACCACAAGGTCAGCTGTCCTCAATCAGCAACTCTCCTCCATCAGTGCAAGTGAACAGGGTGCAATACATGCCGAGGCAACAGATATCAACAGTGCAGCACGTGCAGTGGCACCACGGACCAGAGGTTTGAGGAACTCACTGCAGCCTGATTACAAGTGGTTTTATTTTCAGAACCTTCCTTTAACTGCATCCACTCCTGAACAATAAAATCACCCTTATCTCCCTCTACCTCTAACTATCTCTAATTCCTAAAATAATTTTGGTAAACAACGTAGAAAGTATGTTATTTAAAAAATACCTACATGCGTGGTAAAATACTGTGTGATAAAGGAATAAATAATTACCTTTGTGGTAAAGACTGCATGGTACAGGTCCTAAGTGGTAAAGACAGCATGGTAAAGGCTGTTCCCCCCCCCCCCCCCCCAGCAGGACACATTCCCATCTCCTCTTTAAGCTCTCTCCTATCTTCACCATAGCATCCCTAAATGCTCTACGGGTACTATTGGGTATTTTATCCCCTTCGGAATGTTTGGTGGTCACTTTCACCCCTTTCTTGGTTTGCCCTCTTCTCTCCCCACCCACGCCCTATACTTCAAGGCTCGCCAGAGACAGCGCATGTGCTGTTACTTGCAAGACATTGTTTTTTACCCGTGGGGGATAGAGTCCACCCATTGCTTACCATTGGTTGGCTTCATCACTACTCTCATTTCTTTGCTTCTCTTTGGTTAGTGAGTGCTGGCTTCACTTACTCTGTTCTTCTACCTACAATGGAGCATGGCCCAAGTACTGCTTGCTTTGCCCATTGTCCTTCCACAGCTCACCACTTTCAGAGGTATGCTTTTCCTTTCATTTGCACCCTATTCCTCACTCCCTCAATCACTCCCACACTGTTGCTTGTCTGTTCTGCCACGCTAAATCCCCTGTTGTTGGTTGCCTTGTCCACCACCTTCCGACATTCCTTGCTTGCCCCCTCTTGTCCCGCCAGAAAAAATAGCCACCCAAAGTCATACCAATGGGTTTAAAGATGCTACAATAATGTAAACAACATAATCGGCACTGATGTGCACCTTGCTTTGCATGGCCTTTTTGACACTGCCTTCATGCATGATGAAATCCAGCTAAGAGGTAAGATAATTAAATGAGGGAGTTTTTCAGTACCTTGAATATATTTTCTGTATTTGTGAGTTTCAGACATTGCAGCCATGCCATGATCCTTTTCGCTCTTTACAACTTCCATCCGCTTTAAGTAGATTGCAGCCCCCTCACCCATTTATGGAGGGCAGCTATTCTTTAATTTTGTTATTATTCCTTAAATTGTGTTTTGTCTAGCACTGTCAAACTTTGGCTCCCATTTCCTGCCTCCATTTAAAATTGATTGATGCATAAATGTGTATTTTCATATCTTGTTGGTTTACGTTTGCTGAAAATGTGTTATTGTCATTTGTTCATGAAAATGTCTTTTTTGTGAAAGCAGAGAATAATCCCATTCTAAGAAAACAGATCACTGCATCTTGTGGTCAGTACTGGCCATGTCAGAGTGCCTTTTTTCTAACTTTCAGTGATGCTGCACAGCAGCTTTGCTGCTGCATAACATGACTAAAATACATTGACAAAGCCAATAGCGCCTGCATACGCGAGACCTATTGACTATGCCAAAGCTTGTTACAATATGCCTATGTTAGAAAAGTTTGCAATGGTGCTGCCTCTTCTATACATGTTTTGCCTGATATTGAATTTTGGTACAACATTTTCTATATGATAATCAAAAGTAAAAAAACATGACTTTAGCAATGACTGTTTTCATGCGAGATGGGAATTAAATAGTTCACTTCCACAAAATAGATTTAAGTTTGGTTTTATATGTGAACAAGTAGCAATTGTATTGGAAATCTAGAACACTTTGTGATATTTAAAAGTAATGGGTGTTTTTTTATAAGCCCCTTGCGCCACATATGCATCACTTTTTCCCATATAAAAGTGACACACCGGCTTGTAAATAAGCCCCGCAGCATCCAAGTGATCCTATGTCACCTGCGACACCCTCAGGCATGCCCCTGTTTTTGGGAAAACACACTTTGGACCTCATTTATAAGCACCTCGCGCCAGCGCTGCGTCCTTTTTTTTTACGCAGTTCGCTGCTAGCAGTACTCTACATTGCTTCATATTTACAAACTGATGCATTGAGCCCAATGCATCAGTTTGTAAAGCCCTGTGTCACATTATACCTGCGCAAGTTATAATGTATTGCGTTCCTGTGGAAAAAGCCACATAGAACTGATGCAGTGAAATTTACAACATTTCACTGCGTCACTCTACGACTTCACTGCATCAAAATTTTACTGCCTGCCCAGATCAGGTGTAAAATTGATGTAGGGCTTTTTTCATAGTGACTTTCCTCAAGCTGCTGGAGTTGCATCAGTTTAACGACTCAACTCCAGCAGTGCGTCACTTTAGAGCCAACAGATGGATCAGAATTTCTGACGCATCTGTGAAAGCATGCACCATGGAGCTCTATTGTAAATACAGCACATTCCTGGCATCGTTAGGGATGTGAGGCAGACTCAAGAAATCTGACGCATCGGTGACGATGCATCAGTTTCTTGAAAATAAATCCCTTTGTATTTTGGGATTTTTAGCCCCAGTTTCCAATTTGAAATTAAAAAGACACTAAAAGTTCCAGAATTAAGCATTGTGGTGACTGAAAAGCCCAATCAATCTGAAGGTGTTAAACAAAACAATGAGCAACTTTGTGATTATGTAAACATTAAGAAAAAGGTTTCAGTTTGTGACGTTTGTCCTTTATTCTTGGGAGCAATAAAACTTTAATCAATGTATTGGTGAATCACTAAATTGGTAGGCATTAATCCTCCTTTAAAATGATAGAGCTGGCTAAAAACTTGAATGCCAAGCAAGGTGAGACCCCGCCTCCTTTGGGACATCAGCTTTATGTCATAGCATCACCTATACCTCCACACCACCTGTGTTCATGCTGTGTAGCAGTAACAGCAGCAACTAAAAGTGTTATGAATTCAGATGAAAAGCTAGACTCTCTGCTTTTGGCTCTGTCCCCAAACTGAACCCATGTTTTGGTGACCTCTCAGCAGCCCGTCTACTAAAATACTGCTGGGTTTGGAGCCCTGGTGCTCCTCTCGGGCTGCCCCTCGTCTTGGTAGCACTGCCTGGCCAGTTTAACACAGACAGGAAGCCAATTAGAAAGGGGAAATAGTAACTCTCTGCACGTGTCTGGATATTACTGGAGTGGATGTATTAGTCCCCGGAGCCACTAGACACGGCAAGAGTCAATGTCCCCAAAACTAAGGGGCTTAGGGCCAGATATAGTAAACTCCAATTTTGTGAGTTGCAAATTGAGAGTCTGACCGACTCGCAATTTGCAACTCGCAAAAGTGGATGCAGAAAGGTGTCTCAGACACCTTCTGCGACTCGCTATGGGGTCGCAAAGACCCACCTCATCAATATTCATGAGGTGGGTCGCAGTTTGCGACCCCATAGCGAGTCCTTGCACTCACAGGGATGGTGGACTGCTGTAGTCAGCAGACCTCCATGTCTGTGACTGCTTTGTCAATAAAGCAGTTTTTTTTTTTATTTTGCAGCCCGTTTTCCTTAAAGGAAAACGAGCTGCAAAATGAAAACTAAACCAAAACCATTTGGTTTCGTTTTTTTCAGAGTAGGCAGTGGTCCTTAGGACCACTGCCTGCTCTGAAAAAATATTTTTTTCGGCATTCACAAAGGGGAAGGGGTCCCATGGGGACCCCTTCCCTTTTGCGAATGAGTTACCACCAGTGTGACACTGGTGGTAACTGCGAGTTGGTTTGCGACCGCATTCGCGGTCACAAAGCTACTCTGAATGGCGATGTGGTCGCAAATAGGAAGGGAGCACCCCTTCCTATTTGCGAGTCGCATTCCCAAATTGCGAGTCGGTACCGACTCGCAATTTGTGGATGTGCATCGCGTTCGTCCTTTTGCATGCCGCAAACTGCGTTTTTCGCAGTTTGTGACATGCAAAAGGCTTAGTACTTCTGTCCCTAAGTTCCAAGCCTCTGTGTGCCTCCAGAATGTCATTTTTAGTGATGGTCTGTTGGCCCAAACTGCGGGGTAATATCTACAATCTGCTTGGCTTTTCAAGGCCTTGAAGATATGGATTGAGACAACGCGGCTGCTTTTCCTCACCCTGCGATACGGAGGCATGCAATGTGCGTTGCGGTCGGTGTTCCCATGTAACACCCATGGCATTTGGCACATTCCCAGATTTACAAGATTTTGTAAACCAGGGAATGCGTCAAAGCCTACACCTCCCCAGGGGAGACGTAAGGGTGGCGCAATGAGAAGAATTCCTTTTTTCTTTTTCTATGTGCAACCTGGTAAATGAGGCCCTTAGAGTGGGTGGGGCCCACTAGCGACCACCGGCACAAGCGAAGCACTGCTTCATGAAACACAGCAAGGTTGGCTACACTCTGTTAAATGCACTTCATTTGTGCACAATCCATATTGCAGGTGAGAGTGGCGACGCACATCACCTCTTGCCCTGTCCACAAATATTGATAACTCCATGCACCCGCGCAAGCGTCAGCAAAGAAAAAATAAAATGGAACTTCTAAAATGTTAATGTCGATCAGCATGCAAAAGGCTCTTCATTTAAATAATGAATGAATGCAAAGCAATTTGCACTGGAAAGAGCAACATTAATATTTAATTGTGTACAAGTCAGAATGATTATATTATCTTTAGGATTGGTTTCTGATCATAGATCCCCTCCAACCTTTATTCTTTAAGATGTCTGTCCTGCTATCTAAATCTCACAGGACTTGAAAGACGTCAGAGCACATATTGTTTGCATTATGCAGTATGACATATATGCTCTTATTAGGAAACATTTGTTGAAAATGCAAAGTCATGGTCAAAAATAATATCCCTACATAATCTAATATATTACATTGTGTGCAGTGGGAGAGCTGCAGGCCATAGAATGTGGCTGTGATGGTCAAGGCCTGGATATGGTGGATAGTATTCAGTTCTCAATCCTGCATCAAAAGACCCTCATGGTATTTCAGATCTCAAGTGTGGAGTGGCCTTAGGTCAACAACCTGTCACCACATCTGTGCATTACCAAGACGTTTATATGTTATCACTGGCTCTCTGTGACACAATGCAAGGCAATTTAAAGAGTGATTCAGTAATCATAATCAGATGACAGTAAAACAAACTCATTTGATATGTTATATATAAATTAAAGAATAAGGCATTGTGTGTGACAAAGTAATTGTGAGCCACATTAAAGAAGTGAGGTATCCAATTTACTTTGATGATTTATTATACAAAAGACTTTAAGGTAAACATGGATTCAATTGGACTATAGCTATGCTGATTACAAAACACTTAAATATATATACTTATGCAAATACATATAAAGTCAGGCCTACACTTTAAGGGGAAGTATATACTGGACATTAGTGCTATGTGGTACTTTATCTGTGCACTAATATAATCAAATTACATTGAAAGGTTTTGGTGGGCTATGGATGGCTGATGAAGAATACAGCCTGCTTGTGGCAAAGGTTGAGTCTGCAAATCTTTTTCTTCAAAACTTTTATCATTCAAATTAAACCATAGTGTTTAGTATTCAAATGTCGTCGACTATTTCTACCAACAATGAAATGATTAATTCATTCCTCTAGCAAATTGGTTCCCATTGTATTTCGGACGTAGAGGCATATTTAAAAAAAAAAAAAGGCTGCACCGAGTGCAGCGCCACTTTCCTTGAGCCCCTTAGCACCCCCCTAATATTAGTGTTTAGCATACGGCGCACCATGATGGTAGTTAGGGAACTAGCATAAAAAATGTTGACGTGAGTTTGGTGCTTTCCCTGATTAGCATAAAAAGTTTGACGCTAATCCTGCAAAGCACATAGAGTCCCATTGAAAACAATGGGAGCCTCAATTTAACACCTGCTCTGGTCAGGTGTTAAAAATGCTGAAAACAATGGTGCAAAGAAATCGCTCACATTTCTTTGTGCCATTTTTTCTGCCCCCCTAACGGGCACACCCCACTAGAGTTATTAGGAGTTTCCCGGTAGATCGGCGGGTGGAAACCTCAGTTTCCGCTTACCAGCCATGCAGGAAACAGGCTACAGCAACAAGGTCGTAATCCGCAGGGCAGCACTGCATGCAGCGTTGCCCTGGTGGATTATGGTCTCTGCCACCGCCAGGCCGCCGGGATCATGGATCCTGGCATCGCTGGCGGCTCCTTGGCAGTCTGACCGCCATGGTTTTAATGTGGCGGTTGGATCGCTGCAACATCGGCGGTCCTGACCCCCACTGCGAGTGTAGCGGTCTGGAGACCACCACAATCATAATGAGGCCCTTACAAACAAAAAACATGAAACTGTATGTAATCAGTTATTGGAAGGTGAGTATAAAAAAATTGAATATTCACCAGACAAAAAATGTGATGCTAAAACAAACAGAAATATTCACGTGGATGCTTTTTAGTACAACTTATTGTCTGTGGAGTTATCGAACACAACTTTGGAAAAGTTACTCGTATGTTACAAAGGTAATTGATGCCAAGGTGAAATGCCATTGCATGAGTGCAGTCATAACTCATTATAAAGAATTCATGCCACCGTGACCTGTTATATACACAAGAGAATGCTATCTCTGTACTTGTCAGACACAACTTTGTACAAGTAGTTACTGTGTTTCCGAAGATAATTGATATTGTAAAAATACCAAAATGAAGCATCATTAGATACAACCGTTGATACTTATGAGATAGCGCATACCACCACTAACCAAATCTGTGGTGTACATGCCAGACATACACATACGTTACTCTCTCAACACAAGTCTCAGAAGGAGAATGTAATCATGGAGATGTGCTCTCTCTGGCAAGAGTTCACCCGTGTCTAGTGGCTCCAGAGTGTATTAAACTCCACAGTGTAAACATTCTCACGCTCCAAAATATAACCAAAATATGTGGGTGCATATTTATGAGAAACTTGCGCTGCTAGAATGTCAGTTTTTTCTTACGCTCCGTTGGCGCAAGCCTCTCAACCATATCTATGACGCCACACAAAGCCACTTTGCCTGGCCTCATAGATAAGGAGTAAGACAAAGCAGCTCAAGTCGCTTTATTCTGCGCCAGAGAGGCATTCCATGGGCATTGTGGTGGGTTTTTCCATGCAACACTCAAGGATTTTGTGGCTGCTCAAGATTTTCTTAATCACGTAGACCTGGGACAGTGCCAAAACTTTACTCCTCCCCAAAGCAGGCATAGGGAGGAGAAATATTTTCATTACTTCTCGTTTTTACCTCTTTCAGTGTGTGATTCATTCAAGAGGAAAACGTCTCTTTGGATTCTTTTGTGCATGAAGGTGTCCCTTGGTGCAAGGGTGCCTGTGTTGGCGCTATGCAGCCAATTGGGCGCCAGTGCAGGGGCAAAGGAGAGGAATGCACAGTATTTAATAAATACATTGTGCATTCCTGCCCTTTCACATTGGCATAGGGCAGTACAGCAAGAAGACTTGTGGTGCTGGCCTACACCAATTCCTCAAAATGTGGGCCATAGTGTATTTTCTTAGTGCAGTACTTGAGTGTATTTCAAAGAACGAAAAAACAAAATTGGGTTTAAATAACCACTGCGCCCCAGTTACAGGTCTATTATGTAACCCAGAAAGCACATGCAACACACCAGCAGGTATAGTCACTCAGTCATGTTGAATGTGGCTGCAATAACCTGGACTTCCACGCTCAAACAATGGTGCATTGAACTCAGTTTAGGCACCCTCGGGTAGGAAAGCCAAACCTTGTAGACCTAGACCAGAGTCCTAGCTTACACAACAAATAAGGTGAAAAGCGACCATTCAAAATATATAGAAAGGTGGGTGAATAACATAAGAATGAAAGCAGGAGTCTTCCAAGACATCCACAATGACTTAACTTTGAGGGCCCAAAGGTAGAAGAAGGTCTCAAAATATGCTTGTGTCTTCAAACTCCCCCCTTCTTTGTCAGTATTACCTGGAGAAATAAAACTCTTAAAGGAGTAATTAACAAATCAGCCTCTAAGGCAGACATATCTCTCAATCTCTAGGAGTTAAAAACATGAACATCGTCCAGCGAATGGGACTCTAAAATAAGGAAAACGGGTGGCTCTTACCTCTCATGAGCCTGCTGGGTGCACTACAGATTACAAAAACAGTCACAGTTTTAGTAAAGAATTACTCTTTTCCCTGCTACCACTTACTCCTTTATCTGTACCCTCAGTATGGATATTTCTCTAAGATTGGATGTCCGGTATTAACTAGGCTGCATAGAATTGTTTCCGAGATAACATTTTGTTAGCAAAGTCAACTTCTAGAGACAATAATGAGAGTTTTAGTAGATTTACTGCAGCTACTGCTTTTAGACACCCAGGCAAAGCACCCACTACAGGATCAAGAGTTACAGAGAAGTATGCAATTGGTCTTTTGTAAACCCCCCGAATTTGAGTTAGCACTGAGAGAGTGCACCCTTTTTCACAGCAAAACAAAATACTATTTAGTATAATCTGGCATTCCCGATGCAGGTGCATGGCAAAGACTTCCTCTCAACTTCAGAAATGAATTCATGCATTCGTTGTCCCATGAAATCGGATCAGTTATATCTTTGTGAGTCATCCTCAGTAGAGTCTTGCCACCAAGGAAAAGTTAGGTATCCACTGTCTACAGTAGTCTACCATTCCAAGAAACATTCTGACCTCTTTATGTGTTTCAGAATGTTTATTTTTAGAATCTTTCCAACCCTGTCTTTGGACACTTTGCTTACTCCCTTTTCAGTTATGTGTCCCAAGTACGGTTTTCTTTCTGACGGTATTGTAGTTTCTGTGGTGACGAATTGTGTTCATTTTCAGCTCGGCGATTCAGCAATGCTAAGGAATCTATCTGACAGTTTTCCTCAGTACTTGAAGCAATCAGTAGATCATCAGTGTACTGGATCGGAACTGAATTTCCCACAAATGTCAAAGGTTCCAAATTCTTCTTTAAAATCTGATTCAAAAGGGCCGTACTTTCCATTTACCCTTGTAAACCCCTTGATTACCTTCTCTTGGACACAAAGGAAAATAAGAACTGACAGTCCTCATGTAAGTGTTTGGAAAAGAACGCATGGCAGAGGTCAATCACAGTGAAACATTGAGCTGAGCATGGAATCTTATAAAATATGGAGGCTGGATTCTGTACCACAGGACAACATGGGATTACGATTGCATTAAGTTTTCTCATTTCCTGAATTATTCTGTATTTGCCATTTGGTTTGCGTAATCCCATGATTGGTAAATTGCATGGACTCCCAATCAACTCTCTCAAAATTCCCTTTATTAGCATTTCATTGATTAAAGGTGTAATTCCTGCTATTATTTCTGGTGTCATTGGATAGGGAGGTGTTCTTAGGAAAATTGCTTCTGGTTTAAAATTAACTCGTACTGGTTCAACTCCTTTAGTTAATCCAATATCCATTCCTGTTACATCTCACACTTCTGTTTTTACTTTTTCAGTCAGTTCTTTGGGTAAATGATTTAACACCAAAATAGGGAAAATTCTGCAGTTTCTCGCAAGCCAGGTCTGAATCCAACATCCTCATCATCATGCATTTGAAACTCAACTCCATCCTAAAACCTCTTCCTAACAGGTTAGTGGGACTTGCATCACTACCTACAAACTGGTGCTTATCTTCGAAGGATCCTATCTTTGCAGGAACCTCTTCCGAAATTGGATTGGTAAGTAGCTTACTTGCAACATCCACTACTTCGATTATTTTTCCTGAGATGGGTAGGTCTGGCATTTCCACTGTTCTCACAGTAAAACGGGTAGCTCTTGTGTCTATTTCCATCTAGAAATGGTCCACTCTGGTCTACCGCCAAGATTGCACCAAGCATGTAATCTGCCTTCCCTCTCGGGCACCGTCAATTGTGACGTGCCAAAATTCAAAGTTTCACTTTCGTCAAACATTGGGAACTGTTGTATCAACTCAGGACTTTACACCACATTTCGAGTCATCCTAGGCAACTGATTTTGATTAAACCGGGCTTCATTCACAACAAGCTGAATTACAGGTGCTTAAGGCCAAGGCATATTTTGTTTCTGGTTCAGTAAAGGGGCTTGTATTTGTCTCATCGGAACCTTTAACATTTGAACTTGGTTCATATCCTTCATCTGAATATTTTGATTCTTATTTGGATTAAATCAACATTTTCATTTCCAATGTTTCACCTTATTACACACATGCCAAGCAGCTATTTTCTTCAACGTTGCAACATCAACACCTCTATGTGAATCAACAGGAACCTCCGTCCACATTCTGGTAAAGTATGAATTGCTGCCTGCATTCCACTTGACATCACTCCTCTCATACCCTGAATAGCTACCACATTCTCAAGCCCGAAGGATTTTGAAAGCCCCGTTGTGCAAACTTAGTCTGGGCTAACTTGAATATTTCCTTAATCCTCCACTGTTTCATTTCCTGTTTGTTGCTACAATGCTGCGCATATTTTAAAATTTCATCTAAAGAATTTGTCTGCCAACAAATCGCATTCTGTTGTGTGTGCTGGCAAATCCCAGGTCTCAATCCAAGCACAAAAGTCATAATAAAGAAACCCATGCATGTCTCCTGGATCCAAGTGTGTCTGCCCTGTATGCTGCTGGAAAGCCTTCATCAATTGTTTCTAAAACTCATGTGCTGTCTTCTTAACTTCTTGCTGCATTCTGTTTAATTTAAAAAAAATTAAATCTTTAGGGGTATTCCTCTCTTCAGGAATGCAATTGTTTCATTACATTTAGTCTTTACCATAGGGGATGGTGCATTCGTACCTGCTTCCTTTTGGGGCTCTGAGGTTGGCTATTGAACCGCTGCTTTACATTCAGCCCACAAATCACTCAGAACCACAATGTCGAAAAAGTGTCTAAATCAACTCACAATATATTTGACAGCTTTATAAATCTTTCAACCTGGGTATACCATTGCATGGACTGTTTCCTTATTTAAGGGAAATTGCTGGTGAAACATTAAAGATCTCCTCTGCTCCATGGTTCATGAATATATGTTCCGCTTGGTGTTTCTTTTAAGGCAGTGGTTCCCAAACTTTTGACTTGTGTGGACCCCCATTTTATCATTACTGAAACCCAAGAACCCCTACTGAATCATTACTGGAATCCGGGAACCCCTCTACTGAGTCATTACATAAAGATGAGGACCTAATCTGTTCATATTCTTAAATTTTATAAGAAGTCACGGACCCACTCCGGGGGCTTCAGGGACCCCCTAGTGGTACCCAGCCCGCAGGTTGGGAACCACTGTTTTAAGGGATATGCTGCAGTAGTTTCCTTCTTTTCTGATTTCTCTTTCCTTTTCTTTTTCTGCTGTACTTCGTCAGCTAGCTTCCTTTTCTTGTTTTGCTTTTGCGACCATTTAATCCTGTATTTTTCCATCTCACTCCATTTGGAAACACATTTCACTAATTCAGTAAGACGTATTTGTGATCCTGGTGAGCGTAGGATTTCAATTGATTTATCATCTAACTATTCTCTGAAACTTCTCTGCTGGGGTACGATTTTTTAAATATCTACATTGTATTTATTTACAAATTCAGTTAACTGGTCATTGCTGCTTTCCTGGTAATTTCTTTACATAAATAGACAAATTATTTTTGCTGATATTGTTCAATGTGCTCAAGATTTAGGCAACACTTTAGGATCTCCACTAATTCTACTTTTAATTGTGGCACTTCATTGGTCTTTCCCTTTGGTTTTCCGAGCTAGTTTTCCCAATGGCTACACTAGTGCTGATACTCTGTTTTTCTACTTCTTCCACCTTCCCACATTTTCTAATGACTTCTTGTATCCTTTCTGGGTCCTGTCCTTCAGTTGCTGTCCCTTCCATCTGTGCAGCTTGTGTTGTAAAGACAAACTGAGTTACTTCTCCAAAAGCCATAACATTTTGCGATGGTGTCCAAACAACAATTTGTGAGTTTTGTGACCAACTGGTACCTCGACTGGAGGTATCAATTGAAAATGTCCAGTTTGGGCAAGTGTTCTAATAACCTCAAGCTGCAACAAAGGTTGCATGATAACAGGCTGTGCAGACATCAGTTGGGTAATTACTACTTGTGGTGGAATCGGTTGTGTCACTATAGGAAGCACATTTACAGGCCTTGCTTGCATTTGGCTAGTGATCACGGTAGGTTCTACATAAGGTGGTGGACGTGTGGATAACTTTTCTCCTAATATATTGTCTACTGATTCTGAATCAGTAGAAGTTTTTGATTCTTCCTCTGCCCCACCTTCACCCTTAAATTTCTTTCTATGTGGTTTTCTGCTGTCCTTAGGGCTTTTGTGTTCTTCCTTTGCACACATATGAAACAACCTCGTTCCTTCAGCTATACCTTTCCTCCACACTTGTGCTTTGTTATCCCAAATTGCATCTTTATTATTCCTTACTGCTCTCTTAGTTCTTCTCTTGAATCTCGCTTTATTATTCCTTAAAGTCATTCACTCCCATTCACACAGTGCCTCAAATCGTGTGGGTCTAGCGGGTGGTTTTAAATCATACAACTTCTCTCTCAATTGTCTAAGAATTGCCAAATGAAACATTCACCATTGTGGAAAACTCAAATCACTCTCCTTTTCAGTAATTCTGTTCCATTCTCAAAGTCAAATACATGTGTGTAATCCTCGTTCAATCATCATATGGTAAGCTGGTGTTTCCTCCGGAGGAGCCTTCACACCTTCTCTAATTTGAATCATCCACATCCCTTCTCACTAATCTTCTAATTGCCTTAAAAACCTTCATTATTATCAAGAACGTAGTCAACTACAATGATAACGAACCAAGCGTCTCTTTGCTGAGCTTCAATCCATTATAGAGCGACCTTTGCATCAATCAACCAATAACAGCGCAGCACTCTATTATGTCACAACTTACTCTTTGCAGCAGCTCCTCCTCCTTCACAATTTTATTCATCTCAACAGAAAAACAGCAAAAATGCAAAAGCTTATTAAATCGTGTCTGCTTCTCCTAACACAATCAAAGATAGTCTCTCAGTCTATCAGAATAAGGCTTTTCACGAACCTTCCAATTTCCAAATCCACTCTTCATTCTGGTGAGTTCACAACCTGTGGGAAATCACCCAAATAGCGGCAAGTCACCTTTGCGCATCAGGTTCCTCATTCACCAATTTCCATTAGTACAATGACACAAAGGTTTTATTAATTCCCTATTCTTGTGTAATCGACAATGTATCGTGATTTACGCTTCACCTTAGCAGACAATTCTCTATTTATCGTATTTATTTATCCCAGGATCATAGACTACTTCTTAGTCCGATAACCTCTGTACTTCTTCAATACAATTTATAGATTCAGAAAGAAAGGAATCCATCTCAATTTATACATATATCGAAGCATCAACCTATTAATGCTCACACTCATCGAAATTCTTCACCGGTTCTGCAATAGCCAACTCACTCTATGGCTCAGCTGTGATGCTCTCTGGTCATCTGCTGCCCACCGCTCCTTTCCCTAGGACACTTTTTGATTCATTCATTGTTTGCTACATTTAATAACAATTGTGAATTATTTTTTTTAGATGTTGCCGAACAAAACAATATCTATCTTCCAACAGTAAGGGTTGGTTACATGTACTTCTGTTCCCAAGCATTCTTTTACTTCTGCAAGAACAGATTTTATATGCATAAGTATAATGCCAACTCAATTCCCACTATTCACACAATGTCAAATCATCAGAGATTTGGTTATTTTCTATACACATCGGCACATTCCAAAGAAGGTTAGTAAGTGGAAAAGGATATAGTTAATACTGAATCCATTTTTAAGACAAGTATGGTAGCATCTTGTAAGTCAAATAGGGGTTATGAAGGAAACATTTAGGCCCATATTTATACTTTTTGACGCTAAACTGCGCTAACGCAGTTTAGCGTCAACAAATTTTGCGCCGTCTAACGCCATTCTGAAGCGCCATGCGGGCGCCGTATTTATGGAATGGCGTTAGCCGGCGCAAGCAGACCGGCGCTGCCTGGTGTGCCTGGAAAAAAACCACGTAGACCAGGCAGCGCCGGCGTTAGGCAAAAATGACGTTAGGGCGTCTTAAAATGGGGCAAGTCAGGTTGAGGCAAAAAAATCGTCTTAACCCGACTTGCGCCATTTTTTAACGACGCCCATCCCCCATCAACATGACTCCTATCATTGTAAAGATAGGAGTCATGCCCCCTTGCCCAATGGCCATGCCCAGGGGACTTCTGTCCCCTGGGCATGGTCATTGGGCATAGTGGCATGTAGGGGGGCACAAATCAGGCCCCCCTATGCCAAAAAAAATTATTTAAAAAAAAAAAATAAATACTTACCTGAACTTACCTGAATGTCCCTGGGGTGGGTCCCTCCAGCCTTGGGTGTCCTCCTGGGGTGGGCAAGGGTGGCAGGGGGGGTCCCTGGGGGCAGGGGAGGGCACTCTGGGCTCATTTTTAGCCCACTTGTCCCTTAACGCCATGCCTGACCCAGGCGTTAAAAAGCGGCGCAAATGCGCCGTTTTTAGCCACGCCCACTCCCGGGCGTCTCTTTTGCCCGGGAGTATAAATACCACGTAAAGGCCTGGGAGTCATTTTTTAAGACGGGAACGCCTCCCTTGCATATCATTAACGCAAGGAAGGGGTTCACGCTAAAAAATGACGCACATTCCGGGAACTTTGGCGCTAGACGCCTCTAACGCCATAGTATAAATATGGCGTTAGTTGGCGTTAGTTAAAAACGACGCAAATTCGGCGCAAACGGAGTATAAATACGGGCCTTAATTATAGAAATGTGCCAGCCGAGCGAGTTTGCAATTCAAGCTGCAAAGGGTTATGTAAAGTTCAGAGCATGCTTTTTAAACCGTGAAAGCAAAGGCAATTTTGGGCCTAGCATTCCTCTTACTTGTTACTATTATTTTGTTTTTAATTTTCTACTGAGAGCCTTATGAAGCCTATGTAAAGAAATCTTCCCTTATTCTCACAATCTGAAGATGAAGTGAAACTTGGGAGTTGTTGTAAGAGCGATATTAGTTGTTCCACAACACTATGTATAGAAACAGCAAACTTCTCTAAGTCACAAATGGTTGCCATGATAGTGATGAAGGATGCTTGGTTCTGTGCAGCCCATCAATGTTCTTATTTAGAATTTTTATGATGCAGAGTTCTATGCATGACATTTCTCTGAACTCTTCATTCAGACTTCTCTATACTGTATTTGCTACTAATTAGTCTTTCATTTCTCATCCTATAGGTTGTTCCCTCTCCCATTCTTTGCCTCTGTTTCTCTGCATCTCTGTCTTCGCTACCATGACAGAAATCATGGCCTTCATATACTCTTCCACTTCCCCTATAATAAAAGGAATTATTTTTACAGTGTTGTTAGACCTACGGATTTTTCACTTTCAAAATATCATTCTAGTAAGATCTATTGACCTACTATTTTCAAGGTAGAAAATTATTCTGACAATCTTGTAAGAAATAATGATTTTTCCTTGAGCAAATAGAAAAAGTATGCCCTTAAAGGTTTAATAACCAATCAGCTTCTCTCAACAAAATAGACAACATTTATGTGCCAACTTTCCCTTTGGCATAAAATAGAACAAAAAAGGAAGCACCTGCACTCATGGTAATTTCTTTGTAGATACTGTGAACCAAATTAACTATGCTATGAAAGAGTACCCTATAGAGCTTACAACTGAATACCATTACTAGTGTAATAATACGGTTGTGAATGTTTTTTACATTTAAATATATGAAACTAACATGTTGTGCTACACATACTACACCTGCTTTCAAACCTTCACTAATTAAAGCATACTTTCAATTAAGCATTATAATACATATATGATGAATGAACAAAGAGCTGAAGTCAATAGTCAAAGCTTAATGTTCATGAGAGTGGCGTCCATTAAAGCTCCACACCATTATAAACACTTCCTAATCAATGAGAGTGCTGAATGGTTTGGAAAGAATTAAGTGAGACCATACACCTGAGTAAAACACTTCAAAAGCCTTTTGCTGATACTGCTGTCACTTAGAAGGCTTAGCAATCAATAGATACCCAACCTGAATTGCCAGTGACCCCAAGCACAAATTAAAAACAGATTAGACCACCACATTAATATAGGATTAGATGACCACAGTCATAACAGTACATTCTTCAGAGTGCACACAAGTCCTCTGATACTTATTTGCAAGCATCGCTTTCATCATTGTCACCTAAAACAGTGATACAAGAGATTTGAGAGGAAAAAAAGACATTACACCAACCACACTCCAAAGAGAGGTGTTGGAAATGACCATCTGTTTCATGGTTATAGCTTAGATTTTTACTTTCTGTAGCTGAACCTGTTTTTGTTGGGTTTGGGGGTCTGTGCACTTTGTCCCTTCTAACCAGCAGTAAAGTGCTTGAGCTCCCCCTTTTAAGCATGGTAATATTGGCATTCATCTTATTGGCACATTCAATGTACTTAAAAGCCCCTAGCATATGGTACTCCATATATCTAGGGCCTATAAATTAAATGCTATAAGTGGGCTGCAGCACGCATTGTGCCACCCATTGAAGTATCACTGAAAACCGTCTTAGACCTGCCATTGTAGCCAGCAGTGTAATTTGCAACTGGCATTTGCCAGGCATAAACCTTCCTTCTTAATACTTACAAGTCACCCCTAGGGAAGACCTGAAAGGCCATATGGCAGGGTGCATGGTATTTAAAAATTAGGATATGTGTTCTTACGTTTTTACATGTCCTGGTAGTGAAAAACCTCCAAAATCATTTTTCACTGAGGCAAGGCTGGCTCTCCTCTAACAAAAGCACTTGATTACATTATAACTCCATATAATGCATTATTTCCATTTGGGACTTCTAAAAAAATGATTGAAGGACTTATTGAACTAGCAATTCAAAATCCAACCTAACTGTCAAGTCAGATTTTACATTTCTACTTCAAAAATGTCACTTTTTGAAAGTTGGAATCTTCTTGTCTCAACCAAATGTGCCTTTCTGGCACTGTCCAAGGTCACCTGACTGTTAATGGCTCTCCTGTGGTGAGATGTGTATTCCTTTCAGACAGTGGACAGAGAACCTGGGTGTGGATAGATGTGCACCTTCCTGACAGGATATCTTGGGAGTAGCTGTGTCCTGCCCTGATTGCACTTCAAAGATTAGCCTGGAGGTAGGGCTGTACCTAGCACTTCCTGACTTCAAAAGTAGCCTAAGCCATCACTGACAAATTCATCTTCTTTTAGCCTGTCTGCACTTTGTGTCACTAGCCAGGCCAGAGCCAAATCCAAGGGAAAGGGACAAGGTGACCAGGACCAGGTTTAGGTTTAGAGGTGCCTCCCACCAACTGGCTGGCACTGGGCATAAAAGTGGCATCCCCAGAACCTGAAATAAGAACACTCTTGGGCCTGTTAAGACTCAGAAGAAGGAATGCCCTGTTATGTGAAACTTGGAGGAAGATTGTACCTCCTTGTCCCAAAACTTCCCCAAAGGGACAGATGGCTGACCTCTTTTCTGAACTAAAGGAATGCATCATGTTCCACAGGCCTCTCCTGCTTTCCTCCTGACTAGATCCAACTGGATATGAGATGGCTACCTCTGCTGGTCTCTATGGGAGTGAGTACTGACCCCCAAGTATTGTCCCCACATTCCTGGACCTTTGGTTAAAGTCAGAGTGCACTTCTGATCTAACTGAAGGTTTCACCGGGTTTGATGAAGAGTGACACCGAGCACGACAGAGACATGCAACACCTGACTGAAAGCTTCAGTGGATTGAAAGGAGACTAATGCAAATCTCCACAGAGCTTCACCACACAATCCTTGCATGGAAGCCAAAAGATAAACTTCCATCAGGCTGAACCTGGTCTTGTATCTGACGAGCGCTTCATCACGGTTTGCCCTGAGCTTGTGAATTTATTCTATCTGGCACAACCAGGTACCTGCAGTTGGAGCTTTGTGCTTTTTGGTGCTATTTTTAACTAAATGTTTTTTTAAAAACTCATAACTCTGGTTCTACTGATTGAATTTTGTTGTGTTGGTGTCATTTTATATATTAAAATATACTCTATGTTTCTAAATAGTTTAGAGATTTTTTTCTTGTGCTTTTTTCACTTTATTAGTGTTTGGGTGCTTTTATGTTAAGTCTGACTGCATGTGTGCCAAGTTTTCAGAGAGTAAAACACAGGTTTATCTACTGACATTTGTCGTTCACCTTAACAAGGATGATGATCATTATTTGAAGTGGGTTCTCACCCCTTCAACCAATAATTCAATTTCCTACAAGTGGACTATGTAATATCCTTCCTCCAAGGCCCTTACTCCGTTGGGATGTTGGAAGAAGTATTCTGTTGACGGGGCACCCATGTCTGAATGAGCGAAGGCAGACAGTGGGTTTGAGGATGTGGTGCTCCATTGCATTTGCAAGAGTACCCTCTATACCACACAGTAAATCGGGCCTAAAATAATCCAAGATTTTACACAGAAGGCACTGGTCGCCTGTCAATTGTCTGAAGATATAAAGCACAAAATTGTGGCATAGTACACATACTATGGGATTGTTATAAACTCAAACAATACAGGACACAAGTGTGGAACATGATAATGGAAGAGGTGGGATGTATGGTTCTACTAACAGTATCAGTAGCACCACTTCATGTCACTACCAAGCTCCCCAAAAGACTGAAGTGGTTTGCAACATCTTCGGCCAAGCAAAATACTCAGGGGCAGATTTAAGAAAAGTGCAGCACCACTTTCCTTGTGCCCCTTAGTGCCCCACTACCGCCACCATGTGGGCACCATATTTAAAATACGGCACACCAATGCGCAAGGTAGGAGGAAATAGCATCAGAATTTCTGACGCTATGGATGTACTGTTCAGAATTAGCACCAAAACATTGGCGCTAACCCTGAACAGTACATAGGGGCCCATTGAAAACAATGGCATGCCCCCTTTTAACACCTGCTCTGAGCAGGAGATAAAAATACTGAAAAAAATGGCGCAAAGAAATCTTTTGGATTTCTTTGAGCCATGCTTTTGGTCCCCCTAGCGGGGGAATGCCCCTCTTGCATATATTATGCCTCATGCAGGCATAATGTAGTGAAAGGGGTTACAAAGTGGTGTAATGCATGCATTGCACCACTTTGTAAATATGGCGCTGCGATTTGCCAAATTCACGTAAAACAAATGACGCTAATGTGGAATAAGGTAGCAGTAGGGGCTCTTAAATATGCCCCTTAGAATACTAAAATGTTGGAAAACAGAAAGGGAGCCAACAGTGAGAGTTTTGTTGAAAGAGTGTATGAGATGGTAACCTATGAGAAACATAAGCAAATTTAATATTCGATTGGCAAAATTGGAAGAAATAAGGGGAAGGTTTCTAGACTGCTAGAGATCACTAAGTTGCTCTGAATTTACAGATAAGAAGGAGGGTGAAAGAGATATGGAGGATGTTAGAAATGGGATTTCTGGTTAGCAAGGGTAGGCACCTCAGCCAGGCAGAGACCACCACTCTAGTCAGGGCAAGGGAGTTTCGCACCCAAGATAACCCTTGCTCACCCCCTTGGTAGCTTGGCACGAGCAGTCAGGATTATCCCAGAGGCAATGTGTAAAGCGTCTGCACAACACACACACACACAACCCAGTGACACAATAAATGCACCACAACAAGATATATAAAAATAAACTGCATTGCATAAAAACATAGACCATCACAACATAGATTAGCAGTACTTTGCCAAGCAAACGTGCCATAAACCATTACCCACCCTCCCACTGTATACAAGGCAGATCCTGCGAAATAGGCATGTCACCTAAACATGGCAGCACAACATATAACCTAAGCCAAGTCTGAAAATCAAGTAGAAACACTAAGGGTGAAAAGGAACACAGGGATGAAAAGTAGGTTACAATGTAATCACCCACACCACCCTCTACTTGAATACCATCACACACCGAAGCTTCTTTCAGGAGATATACGGTAGAGGCAGATCTTCCCTGATCAGTGCAGGAGTCCCTGTGCCCCTATTTGGGTAGATAAGGTAATTTCTCACACCTAGCTGGAATGGAAGCCTCCGTTAAGGTTTCCATCCCATCCCGCATATGGCTAGTGATACTCTGATGCCCCCAGAGGTATGAGAAGTTGGGGAAGCCCTCCGTGGGATTCCCAATGTAACACTTCACAGGCGGCTGCGGACTGTGAGTATGTGGCACAGCCTCTCTGGACAATCTGGCTCCGACCGACTCCCCCTCCCCACGCGGAGGGACAAGAAACCAGGCAACCCTTCCGCGTCCACCCGGTGTGGCTGCTGGCTCCACCAACTTCACAACAAGCCACCTTTGGGGGAGAACCACTCGTATAAGAGGAGAGGGGCTCACACAGCTCCCGTGGAGGACTATTTATTTCAAGGACTATGTTTTATGTTAAAATAATGTAGGAGGAAGTTGGATTCTGTGTAGATTGATGCATTTCTATCGAATTGTAATACTGTGCCATTTTTATTCAATGTGTATGTCAATTTAAAGAACAGTAAAATACTTCCTTATACTTTTGACCTTGGATTACTAGCACATCTTTAATTAGAGTGCTACACTACTTTATGTTAGAGTCAGTAATCTAAGCAGAATTTCTTCTGGCTAGATCGTTCATATCAGGGCTACAGGTGTGTTATAATGTGTGAGCACCTAAACTTTGAAATTTGTAGAAGATAAACAGGGTGTGCATTACTATAGACCATTGATGCCTTTTTTGTGAGAGTGCTTCCACAGAGGTGCCTTTAGGCGCGAGGCAGTCAGCTGGAGCAGCCCTCTTACCCAGGGGGAGGGTGTCACGAAGCGCTGGGAGCACGTGGGCTACCACCGCCCAAGATGCTCTCTCTGTGAAAGAAAGCACCCCCGGCTGCCCTCCTTGTGCCAGGGCACCAACCCAGTGAAGCATTCACTAGGTACTAGATCGGGACAAAGCGGGTCACGGAGCCTCCAGCAGGATTCCTCGCATGCTGGTGGATATTTTTCTCACACTCTTGGAACGGAGTGTGAGCCAGACAGAGAGGGAGCAAGCCACCCAGTCTAGGAGAGCCACTGGGCAGTCCTCAGGGGCAGTAGGCAGGCCAGCACATATGGGCAGCTCTCCAACAAGAGGCAATGGATAGCGGTTCCTCCTAGCAACCCCACAGAACCTTGACAGCCCAGAGCAGAGAGCACACTGGCAGCAGGGCAACATACAGAAAAGCAATCCAGATGAGTTCATTGTGCCACCTGGCAGACACCGGGCAGCAGGGCAACAAGGGAGGAGCAGTCCAGATGAGTCATTTGTGAACTCCAGTGGTCCATCTGGAAGAGGATCAGTCTCAGTTCCAAAAGAGAGCCCCATCAGGAGCAAAACCTCAAAAAGCCTTTGTTCAGGGGGGTAACTTCAAAGGACTCCTTTCAAGTCAAACACAACACCCTTTCAACCCAGCCCTGTGGGGGTAATCAGTCCATTGTATGAGGGCAGGGCACAGACTATTCACATGGAAGGTGTGAACGACCCTCCCTCTCCCCAGCCCAGGAAGACTGTCAGTATGCAGATGCCTCTTCTGTCACACCCACCACCCCCTGTGTGATGGCTGTCTGGAAAGTATGCACCAAGTGGAGCTGTCACTCTTCCCCAGACGTGATTGGAGTCAGGCTGCAAAAGCACTAGAGTTATAAGCACAGAGAAGTGCTCACTTTCTTAAAATGGCATTTCTACAATGGTCATTAAAAATCCACCTAAACCAATAAGCAGGATTTCTTACTACCATTCCAGATATAATAAACATGCCCAGGCTATTCGTCATAGATCAGAAGATACCACTTAGACAGATGTCAGTGCATTTCCAAGGCAGTCCTATGAGAGAGGCAGCAATCACAGCAGTGAGAGACTAAATAGGCTGTTTGTCACTACTAGAACATGTAGTGCATAAAGACATATGTTCTACCTTTTACATACACAGCACCCTGCCCTCAGTCACCCCTAAGGTCCTACCTTAGGGGTGACTGAGGTGTAGCAAAAAGGGAGTTTAGGCCTTTGCAAGTAGTTTGACTTGCCAAGTCAGTGTGGCAGTAAACTGCGCACGAAGGCAGTGGCGGGGCTGAGACATGTTTCAAAGGCTACTTCTGTGGGTGATGCAATCTGTGCAGCAGGCCCACTAGTAGCTTTTAATTTACAGGCCCTGGGTATATGTTACACCACTTTACAAGGGACTTACAGCTAAATTAAACTAAGCCAAAGGTGCAAGACAAATATGCCAAGTTGCAGGGGAGAGGGCACATACATTTTAGCACTGATTAGCAGTGGTAAAGTGCCCAGAGTCCTAAGCCAACAAAGAGAGGGTCAGAAAAATAGGAGGAGAAAGGCAAAACGTTTGGAGATAACCATACAAAAAGGGCTATTTCCAACAAAGGAGGAGGTTGACACAGGGGAGACAGAGATGGAATGGGACAGAGAGATAAAGCATTTAATTGAATTGTTTTTTATGGTTATCAATAAGGAATTGCTTCATAAAAGTATATGATGGTCTCTTTCAGCCTGACTTCTTTCTTGTAAGCTCATGTACCTTGAGTCATTTAAGTACCAGGTGTGGTGCATGAGACATATTATACCCTTCAACCCCCAATGACATAATTTGTTTACCCCTTATCCCACTCAGCATCACAACAACTTCCTACTTGCTGTTATAGGGTCCCAAAATGATGTCCATGGCTGAGTCCTACCTGCTTGGTAGTAGTTTGCTCCTAGGCAGGAATGCCATCCTGGCAATAGAGAAAATTAAAGAAATTGACCTCAATGGAGAGGTTGGGCAAAACTGCAGCTTGTAGTGGTAAATCTTGCTCTTGGTGATATATTCCCTAATTTCTTTGGATTTAGAAGCCAAGTTGCTATCGCCCAAATGGACAGTCACTTCTATACAAGGAGTGTGTATAAGAATGTACATTAAGCAAAGATGAGCCATATACTTGGGTGTCACCAACTTACAACAACACTGGCCCCCAACACACACCATACTCTTTCATTTAATGGAATATATGAAAACAAAACTCTGCACACATATCCAACATAGCCCAAATATGCAATTGTATTCAAGGAATGTTCCCAAGATGACTTCCTTTACCAGACACCTACCACACACATCTCTACTGAGTACACAGCATGCAGATTGCCTGCGAAGTCTCATAATCAATTTTATACAACCCCTTGTCCATCAAACTCTCACTTTTTTAAGGCTGACACATTCACCCCAATGATATACATCATCATTCACCAAGCTGACCGAACGCCTCCACAGAGTCTGTCTCCAGCCGGTGTTGGATGGAATGCTTGAATTATTCTCAGCCACTGGCAATCACTTGGCCTGCACCCCAATCCATTGTTTTTTGCCCACTAGGCCACCTCAGTTTGGACCCAGCCATATGCAAATGAGTATTGACCCTGCTCCCCATGGGAACTGTCAATCACCTTGGTGTTTTTGCATTATTCTAAGGCTGGGCAGAGATTCGGTTATGACAGAGTAATCTGAGTTATTTCGGTAATTCTGCATTACTCTTTGACACAGAATTACCGATTATAATGCGATTACTTCTGCTTGCATAATAAAGAGTAATTTGGGAGGAAGAATCCTAGCATGAGAGCACATTTAGTTAGAGAGAACAAGCAGCGGTTTGCGCTTGCTATTCATGTTCTGATGCATTTAGGGCCATGTGTGCGAAAGCTTTTTCCCTTAGATACAGAATGGGTAAAATCCTTTGGTACATCTGGCCCTTAGTGCTGTTTCTTAGCGTAAAATGCATCCTCGCATCCATTTTGGAGGCGAGGGGGCACTTGTGTGATGAGAAATAGCGCTAAATGCAGAATTACTCTTGCTGGATAATTCAAGCATAATCTTGTGGAATTCTCAGGTAATTCCGTGTTATTGCGCTAAACAGGATGACGTGAATTATGCCCAAAACTAATTTATGCACATAAATGCTTCATATGGCACTAGTTACATTTGCCTTCAAATTTAACGCCAGAGGCCTGCACACTGAGCTCTGCTCTGGCCTGCTGCAAAGATCCGTGGTGAGGGGAGTGATCTGTCTCCCGCTAAGGCTGCCGGGAAGGTGATTTCACAGCTGAGAAGCAGCTGGAGCAATTACGCTCCCAAACAGCATTGATATATCTGTAGCATCGGCGAAATCTCAGTTGGCAGCAACTCATAAACTGGCATCGTTAAAGTTACCCACTGGAATCTCTCCTAATGTGTCTGAAAACCTGGCTAATGTCACCAGGCAGACAGAAATGGCTCCAATTGGTATATTTTAGACATGCAGTCAATAGCCAGCTGACACGTTCCTCTGAGCGATCGTTATTCCCTCAGATTATAGCATTCGTGTGCCAAAGGTAGAATGGCTTATATTTATATACATTTGGTACTTCTAAAGAATGCAAAAAAGTAGGTCCGCAACTGGTTTGAAGTTTAAGCAAATCTCACTCCAGCAGTGCTTAATTTGCAATATATATATATATATATATATATATATATATATATATATATATATATATATGCGAGGGCCCTTTTCAGAAGTCCTCTGTGCTTGCACCACCCATTGCCCCTGTCAGGCAGCCAATGAAAGTACCAAGAAACCACTAACCATCACACTTTTGTGTGCAATTGTGATAAATCAGAATATTCCAGGCCACTCACCTCTATAACTATAGCTTGTGCATAGGTTTTTGTCATTTGAATGTATATTGAATTATTAAGCAAGTGTTGTTGTGCTTATCTCTAAATTTGACAAACAGTGCCACCAGGTGGCAAACTGTCATAGGTGCCGGTGTTGACAATTCGGTGCTGGTGTCAATCACTGGAAATCACTGGTTCAAATTAAGCACTGGCCTGCGGCCACTGAAGCGGACATTTATGTTGACAGCTCTGTGACCTAGCTGACATCACGGATGTTGATTCTCCTTAATATGAGAGGAAGTGACGTCCTGTTGATATCATAAGTGTGACTCGTTATCCTACGGTTACTGCATACAGCCGTCCAATTGCTGCCGACGGGGTCAGAGGAAGGGCAAGCGGTTGGGCACTGTTTGGAGTATGTTTCTGACACTGTCTTCATGATTTATGAGAGAAGGGGTATGAAAGGCAGTGCCAGGCCTACCAAAGGGCATGACGGGGTAGATAATCTACCCCTGTTATTTCTATTGAACAACCATAGCTATCATGAGTGTCTGATTCACTGATTTTAATTGAATACTTCTGTAATGGCTAAATTGCTCATTGTGGCTCAATGAGTTTATGAGTCCCATCCTGTATGCCCCTCCTTAATTTACTGTGTGATCCTGCCTCAGCTTGAAAATCCTCCATGATTTCTCACCCTTGCAAAACTAAATGCCAGCACAAAGCGCCATGTAATGAACTTTACCTTTTAATTTGCATTGTGTTAAGTGATTCATTATATGCAATGAATAAATAGCTGCATTAGGCAGTAGGTTTTGTTCTGGATGTGTATTATTTTCAAATGTTTGGATCCTGCCCAGGATCTACCAACCCCAGTTCTGGATGGTTGATATTAAGGAGAGTACTCTTGCTTTCTATTCTTCAGAAAGTGATGGTGTACTATGTTATGCTATAGTATCTATGGTATTGTATGGTATAGTATGAAGTGGTGTTCTGTGGTGTGGTATGGTGTCATATGGTGTGGTATGATATGGTATTTTATGATATGGTATGGTATAGTAGGAAGTGGTGTTCTGTGGTGTGGTATGGTATGGTGTGGTATGATATGGTATGTATAGTATGGTATGGTATAGCATGAAGTGGTGTTCTGTGGTGTGGTATGGTATGGTGTGGTATGATATGGTATTTTATAGTATGGTATCTGGTATAGTATGAAGTGGTGTTCTGTGGTGTGGTATGGTATGGTAATGAGTGGTATGATATGGCATTTTATGGTATGGTGTGTTACGGTATGTCATGTTATGATATGGTATGGCATGAGATAGCTTAGTATGGCGTGCCATAATTTGTTATACACATTCATGAAGTTAAACTGTCATTATCAATTGACATGTGGGTGCTAACTTGACATTGTGGCTAGCGACAGGTGCTAGCGTTATATACTCATATATTCAGATGTTTGCAAACTCCCATTAAGCTCAAATCTACTGCCAGGAAATTCTAGGCCCTTGCATCCAGGATCGAGAGGCTTGGACAAGTGTGTCAGGAGGAGAGTCCTAGATTAGCCATCCACTTGGGCCCATATTTATGGGTTTTGGGGTGCAGCGCAGCACTTCAAGTCACCTTACTGTGCTGTCCTGCATCACAGGCAAAAGGCAGGAATGCGCCGTATTTATCCAATATGGCACATTCCTGCACTTTACCCCCGAGCTGGCTCCCTTTTGGCACCATGGTGCAAGGGTGCCTGCGTTGCATGCAGGAGTGTTTTTGTGTAGGAAGGAGACACAGTAACAAAGATATTCCTCCTCATTGTGCCTCTCCTCGGGAGGCCTATCTTCTTGGCGCATTTTCAGGTTCAACAGGTATGGTAAATCTGGAAATGCGTCAAAAACCATGGGAGTTGTGTGGGAACACCCGCACAACGTCCATGGAATACCTCCCTAGTGCAGAGTAAGGCAGCAGAGTGATTTGTGCTGCCTTGCCTTACTCCATATTTCTGAAGCCATTCGAAGCTACGCAAAGTGACTTTGCGTGGCTTCAAAAATATGACTTTGTGGTCTACGCCACGCATGTACCACGTTGCACAGTGCAAGCATGGCACAACTCTCTCATAAATATGCCCCTTGGTATTAACTGTGGAGAAACAGTGGGCCTTTTTGGCTGATGGCCCATTTAATTATGCACACACATTAAATTGGATTCTTTATTAAGGATAAAGCCAATGCAACAAACTCATGACTTGGGACATGATCCTGAGGCTTCAGCCTCAACAATACTTTGGATCCTGCAGTCTGTGGGATTTGTAATTATATTTTGGCAGATAAAGGCATGAGGCAATTTTAGTCCAAGGATGAATGAACAAAAGCAAAGCGGGCTTTGCAGACTTTCCTGTAAGGCATGGGGTCAAAATGCAATACAGGGCCCCTACCGGTACTCCCTCGCTTTTTGGCAGGTGCTAGAAGCACTTGTCATGATCACCGTGTTTTTCAGTGCAGAGACTTTTTCGTTTTGATGTGAAAACGTGTGTTAATGAACAAGAAGCAATTGATTAACTGCAATTCCATCCAATGCAGATTTCTAGAATATTGTTCTGTTCTGGAAATGTGCCATGAAGCTGTGATAATCAGACTTCTGCAAAACACATTCATAATAGTCAAATAGCTGCATGATTGTTCAGTTTAGAAATGTTTATCGAGTAGCTGCGAGAATACTTGGACACAATTTGTTTATTAGTTAGTTTAGGAGTATTTCCAGGGATATCAAATACGACTATGACCATTCTTTATCAGATTCAACTATTTCTATCATTGGTCTCTCACAACTCTTCCATTTTCATCAGATCTGTCTTTCCAGTATTTTCTATGTCTCTCATAGAAAGTGTGACATGCTCAGAAATGCCTTTTTACTATTTTTTTATTGTTTTTATATCAGTGCTTAGTTAGTTCTTGTTGTTTCAGGTGCTGAGCACCGACACTTACTTTTAAGGGCAGGAGCTTAGTTTTTTGCATCAGGCATTTACTGCAAGCAAAAGACACATATGGGAAGGGTGGAGGAAGTGAAAATTCGAGAAAGCGTTCAAAGGGAGAAAGCAGAAAGCTGCAAAAGTGAGCTGAAGGGGCAGGGAGTGACTGTAAATGGCTAAAGAGGCCCGAGAAGGTTTTAGGATTACGCTGCCTTGATGTTCTGTGTTTGCATATTTAATTGCAGCACCCGCGTGTTTCACAGGAGAGATTTGGGCAGGTTTTTATTTACCAATTAAGCACTGCTTTATATTATGTGTTCTGAGCTTGCTATTTTTATTTCCGACTTTACTATTTCTTTTCATAGAAAGTGTGACTTTTTTAGACATTCGTAGACATCATGTTTGCTCACTTTGTAAGCCAATATGTTTTTAGTTATGGAATCCAGCTGACATATTTGCTGCCATGATGTTTTGTCTTGTTGCTGCTTAGGTATCGCATAGTCCCATCACTTTTCTCAAAATGTAAGGCAGCATTGACGATTAGATACCTTTAGAACTCAGGCATGTACCCTTATTTTGGAGAGGGCTTGATGCGGGTGATCAAAATCAGGATGGGCACAGCGCCAGATTCCATCTTAACTGAATAATGCTCCAGCAAAACTCCTCTGAGGTTCCCACTCCACTAAATGGTGGCAGGGCTGTGTTTGTTCTTAAACAGACTCAGGGCTAGATTTACAAGGCCCTATCGCCACCGGAGCATCACATTTTGTGAAGCTTCGGTGGCGCAATGACCTGCGTCGTATTTACAAGGTGACATTAGGTCGCTTAACGCCACCTTGTAAATACGGCCCCTTCACACGCAGCATTTTGCGTGGAAGGGGCGTGCAATGGAATTTGCTGTGGGGGTGCCACAGCTACACACATTGCATTTTGACGCTGCCTCAGATTTACGATTTTTCGTAAACCTAAAGCAGAGCCAAAATCTAGAGTTATACTGGTACAAAGTGGTGGAGTGTTTTCATTTCTCCTCGTTTGTTGCACTTTCTATGTGTGCTGCATTCTTCAGCACACGTAGAAAGAGCAAATTACCATTTAAGATTGTTTTGTGCATTTTGTGTGTTGAGATTTGCCTTTCGGCACAAAAACAATCTTCCCCTCAACGCAGCCATCCTTGCACCATGGAGCAAGGGTGGCTGCGTTGGCGCTCGGCAGTAAATTGTGCGTCAGCGCAAGGGGAAACACAAAGGTGTGCCTTATTCTATTAAATATGGAGCATCCCTGCGTTTTGAAAATGACTGAGCGCGGTGTTGCCAAATTTGGTGCAGCACTGTGCTCCATCATTTTTAGTAAATCTGGGCTTAAGTGTCCTTGCCCTTGTGCCCAGAATAGCAGGCATGCATCCCAGCAGTGCACCTTGTTGTCCCAAACCAGGTATGCACACCACCTCTGCAACTCAAAGAATATGCTCATTATTTACTGATGCTATCATTGTGCCAAGAGGTTTCGCAGTGAGGGTGTTAGGGACTAAAAATTGAATGTTTTTCCTATTTTTACACTGTTTGTGAACTGATTTAATGCTTTCATTTTTATCTTTTGTGATGTTGATATCCATATTGTGTGCACTAGATTTAGAACATTCAAATCGATTCCCTAAAATACATATTGCATTTCTAGTGATACTCGAGTGTTTGATGCATAAACAAAAGAGGGTTCGGAGTTCCACTATATCCCTGAACTAATGTGGTGGGACTGGTCATTACCAGGAAGCACTTTCTATGCCATATTGCTCAGTGGGTTGTGTCTGTGTCACGGTCAAACTGGATTTCTATTTTGTATTGGTGCATTAAACTAAATCCTTGCACAAGGGGATTAGATATTTGAATCCTGGGAGGGGGAGAGGAAAACGCAACACACCTGTTTTTAATTATTAAGAATAATATAGACCCCATAAAAAGAGAAAACATGGCTCCTGGATCCAGCTAGTGGTTTGGCCAAGTAAGCTGCTTGCAGTTAAATATCAATAATTAAATATTGTAGAAGGATATTCGGGACCTGGAAAGTGCAGGGCATCAGACTTAATGGTCCCTCTGTCCTCCACCTCTTAGTAATGGCCCTGATGCCAAGAACAACTCCACCGGATGCAGGAAGCTCAGGAGAAAGATGATCTTCATCAGTGTTCCCAGGCAGAAAAATTCTACCTCTACACTGGATATCTCGGGAGATAAAGTCAATTCGGCACCCCTTATTACAGAGACATTCCTAACTTTGGGGCATTGGGTCAGACAGGTGATCTAAAAAGGTTGTATTTGCAGGGTTCGATATTCAAGCTCTCATTCCTCCAGCAGGGATGAATCACTTGCAGAGAGGATGTGATATTTCCATGCTCCTAAGTTGATGGGCAGCGTCACCTGCCTAACTTAAAAAGGTTGACTGCAAAAGAGTGAATCACCTTTAGGAGTGGTAGCAAAGAAACTAGCAGAAGAAAGGGTTTGCGTTGTTGATTTAAATAAGATCTTTTGCACTGGCTGGGATCAGCTTGGGAGAAGCCTGACCTGACATGGAGGGGAACACACAATCATTTATGGTTCTTTTACTTACATTTTACGAGGCAAATCACTTCAGTTCAGTAAGATGATATTTTGTCACCATGATTTGTGAATTATTGTGAGTGCTTTAGGCATCACTGATACACTAAAGAATAGGAAAAAAGGGTATGAACAATGTGCAGATTTTGGTTTGTGGTTCTGTCCATTTGTCCTTCCGCTGACTTAGAGTATCACATAATAAAAAGAGTTGGATTTCTGCTGCTTTTCCTGCCTTTATTTGCTCCCTTCCAGTATCAAGGAAATTTGAAAGTTTATTTCAATCTTGGTATAAGGTAAAGCAGTGTAAAGCTGAGGAAAAAGTACTTACATTCAAGGTGTTAACTATGACTGAGCTACCACAAACTGGAAGCAACATGGTCCCCATGAAGTCACTTGGTTTCTTTAAAAAAACTGCAACTCACCCCTGGTAGTTACCACAAGCAGCAAAGCCTCCCTGAGAGAAAGCTGCATGTGGTGAATGCACAATACATTCAAGAAATAAAGAATTTAAAATGTACAAACCTTGTTAGTAAAGAAGAGTGTTTGCAAAAACAAAAGACGTTACATATGAACCAAAGAAAAAGTTAGATTTAGTGTTATTGTATGGAGTGTGCTGGAATGCACTGCGTAGGAGTGTGGTCAGGTAAAATTTAGTTATTCACCTTGGTTAAAAGTTTATCTTTGAATGAATGGAGACTGAAAATCTTCAATGGGCAAAGCTGGGGGGCTGATGCCAGTCAGACATCCAAAAGGCCAGGTACTCCTCTAAAGATTGCAGCCTCACAGACAGTACAGCTGTGTGGTTGCAAAGACATGTGGGGTCATTATGAACACGGCAGGAATCCCCGCAGTGTTCATGCTGGCGGTCTTATCGCAGACTGCCAGCTCCCTTCAGACACCGCAGGGTGAATAAATAACATTCCTCTGGGCCGGGACATTGCCGACAGCTCCACATGGAGCCGTCGTCAATGCTGCAGTATTTACGGGCAGTGACCTGCGTGACGGGGCTCTGCACGGGGGCCCCTGTACTGCCCATGCCAAATGCATGGGCAGTGCAGGGGCCCCCAGGGTGGCCCCGGAGCATCCCTTCCGCCAGCCTTTCCCTGGTGGGTGAACCCACCAGGGAATGGCTGGCAAAACACGGGTGCTTTATCCAGAGGGCAGAAGAATTCCGCCATCGTCAGGCTGCCTGTCGGCGGTAGCCTGGCGATGGTGGAAGGCCGCCTGTGGCGGTCACCACTGTGTACATTATGTGGCGGTCAAGTCCGCCATGCCAGTGGCGGAAAATTTCACCACCGCAGGCATGGCGGTCTCAACTGCCAAGTACATAATGAGGGCCATAGTGAGGACATGCTGAAAGCACGTCTAGGAATGTATTCTGCATGTTGTTTACCATTGGTGTTGCCTTTTGTCAATCAGAGTTTCTTGCTTTCTATTTGTTGGTTTTGTTTTATCCCGTCCGGCATCTCTTTGTCCCTCCGGTGGAGCATGGCTTCCTTATCACTTCTCTGACTGGCTCCTTCTGTTCTTCCAAAAGTATTCATCTTTGGGAACTTTTTATTTCTTTTATCATGAAGCACTCCATGAGTGTGCTTGTGTTTTCCAGATTGTATTTGTATGCTTTACTCCTCGCTGTGCTCCCCCAGTCACTCTTAAGCTCTTTAGGTTTGCAGAGGAGCATCTAATCTATTTTTAAATCCAAAGTCAGAGTTTTTTTGTCAAACATTTTAGAACTTTTGGGAGGCAGCACTTTTGTGTGGCAGAGATTTGCAGACACAGATGATTGAAGTTCAGTACAGTGTGAGGGTTTTGGGTTTTGCTAAAATTGGCTCTGCAGTGCCTTAGTAGCTTGTGCTTCTTCCCTCAGAAATACATTGCATGGCATCTGTTGAGTCTGTTTGCTAGGCAAAAGGCCCAGGGTCATATACAACTCTCAACTGGAGAAGCCAGAACTATCAAGTTCAAGCAGCTGGGCATATTAATGCTGTATGTGTCCTAGAACAGTGTTGTCCAACCTTTTTATCGCTGCGGACCGGTAAATGTTTGATCATTTTTCCGTGGCCCGCTTGTCCCATTGTGACAAGCGGGCCACGGAAAAATTATCAAACATTTACCGCCCGCCACAGTGGGGCGGCCCGGTGCCGATTGATCCACGGACCGGCACCGGTTCGCGGCCCGGGGGTTGGGGAACACTGTCCTAGAAGACACAAGTTGGTTAAGAATATAGCAGCCATAGTGTACCAAAATAAGGGCCTCATGTACGAGGACCTAGCGGCACATCGCACCAACGGAGCATAATTTTTTTGGACGCTCCAGCGGAGCAGTGTATGAGCCCAAATTTACAAGGCCACGCAAAGCCACCTGGCGTGGCTTTTCATGGCCCTGTAAATATGGACCCCTTCCACTCACTACACTGCGTGAAAGGGGTGTTCCATCGGTGTTGCTTCAGGTGTTCCCATGCAACACCAATGGAACCCCAAGAAGACTGATGCATTACCAGATTTACAAGTCTGGGAATGTGTCAGACTCCTACCCCACCTCAGGAATGAGGCACATTAAATATCTTTTTTCTCCCAGATTTTTCTTCTTTCTAAATGTGCTGCGTTCAGCAGTGCACATAGAAAGAGGAAAACACCTATTGTGGTTCTTTTTGTGCAGGAAGGTGTCCCGTCGCACCATTACAGGGTGGAGGGTATATGCTTGGCACTCTTGCACACTCGTTTGACTGAGTCTAATTCTCAGCAAATAAAATGATCCCTTGAATCACTATTTGGAGCACCCTGACATTTAATATCTTGTCTCTAACCAATTAGCGAGTGCTCATGGCAACCATATTGAACTTCAGACTTGGCCTAATGGGATGCATCAATATTTGCAGTATAGAAGCAAAGATCAGGATGTCAGGGCGTGGGAAAAATGGAAGTCAGGATGGAAGGCATTTGTGCAAACTCAAGTGCAGCTCCTTCACAGCGATGCAGGTTGTAGGATTGCCTTTTCTGTACATGCTCTTCAACAACATCAGTTCTCTCTCCCTCCACCCTTAAAGGTAAATACAACCGCCATGCTTCCCTTTTGATTATCTTTTATTTGAGAAAAATGTTGTAAGTGCAAAGTGTTGCACTTAGAAGTTATCCATCAAGAAGAAAATACCTCTTTAAGGTCCTATCTGCCACATCACATAATTTACCATTAATACATCACTGGAATATGGAGTCCTGCTGAAACAGCCTCTTCTGAATATTAAGTGGGGCAGGAGGTAGGCATCACGTCTGGGAACAGAAGTCCAAATCTGCATTCAAATGCTTCCACCAATAAGGTAGTTTTCACTCAGCCAGATAGCTGAAGATTACTTGCTAAACAGAAAGCTGCTGAGTGCATCCTTGGACATTAGAAGCATATTGCATCTGTGAAATACATCATTTCAAGTTATGAGCTGCACAATAAATGTTGGAAATGTAGAAAACTAGTTATGGGGAAGGTTAAACATGGTGTGGCCTTTAAGCATCTCAGAGCTTTTTCTCACGAGGTCTTGTCTATCGGCGAACCGCTTGTTTACCCTCTTTTATGGTGCAGAATTGATGAACTGGGAGAATGTAAAAAATTGTCTAAGTTTGCTTTCCACCTCTTAAGTCCTATGTTGGAACATCATGATGGTCCATATTTTTTCTAGCAGTGCCTGTGATTGATACCTCTTTTGTGAGCTACAAAGGTGCCTATGGGTCTCTCCATAACAAGTAGCTTGCTCTCATTTTATTTATTTATTGCATTTATAAAGTGCCAAACTGGTATTCTGGCACTGAGAGCTTATACAGACACAACCTGCTGATATAGACATAAAAACGTGCACATAAATGGGGTACGGATTACTTAGGAAAAGCCAGGTGTTTAAAGCATTCCTAAATTGCAACAGTCCCATTAATGACTATGATTAGGTGGCAATGTGTTCCACAGCTGGGCCACCTTAACTGTGAAGCCCGACCACCTTGTCTGCTCTTATAAACTTTGTTTATGCAGACAAGATTTGCAGAACTCAAGGAGAGATATCTCCTGGGATTGTATCCTTTCAATCTATGTTGTAGAGGCACAGGACCATTGCCATGTAGAGTCTGAAACACTATGCACATGGCTTTAAAAATGATCCTGTGCCTCAGTGGAAACCAATGCAAATCCCTCAGTGCATTGGATGCCAAAGGTCTGCGGGGCCTATTTGAAGCAATTTAGCTGCCGTCATTTGGATATTATACACTCTGTTAATCAATAGTCAGGGCTTCAATTAATAGGGCATTACAGTAGTCTGTTCTACTGAGTATGACACTGCGCACAATGAGAAATTTAGCTTGAATGGTTAGTAACGGTAACACCTTCCTGAGGCCACATAGAAGTGCAAAGCCAATGCCTGCAACTTTAGAGAAATGGCTCACCAAAGATAGCTTGCCATTCAATGAGACCCCAAACTGCAGACGGCGCTCAATGGTCCCAGCTCCTCATCAGTTGGAAAGGGCCAGAGGTTAACAGGAAAGTTTCATGGGGATTCTACTTGCCGAACAGTACAAGAATTTGGTTTCATCCCTGTTTAGTTTGCAGGAATTTAAATTCATCCAGTTGACAATATCTGATAGGCATTTCTGTAAGGCCACCACTATGTCCTGGCCGCAGATCTCTGTTGATGGACAGGATCAGCTGTGTCTAATCCACATAGTTGACCATCCTGATGTTATGCACCTTTATCAGAGAAATCAGTGGCCTCATATAGGCGTTAAACAGAACTGGGCTAAGCGGGGACGCCCTGTGGGACGCCTTGACACAGGCTTTTAAATTCAGAACAATGGGGTGCAGGGCAACAGCCTGACACCGATCCAACAGACAGGAATCCATCCACTTCAGCACTGTTCCCCACACCTCAATTGTGGCTAATCTAGCAAGAAGGATTTTATGGCTGACTGTCAAAGGCAGCCGACAAGTTAAGCATGTCCAAGACTGTAGACTGACCACTGTCCATTCTTTTCCATAGCAACGAGTAGGCGCTGACTCTATGCCATGCCCAGGTCTGAAACCAAATTGTTCATCCTCTAAGAGAGAGTGAGTTTCCAAATACTGAGACAGCGAAATAAACACTATGGAGAAGGTATTATGAACACTTTGATTATCAGGACTCTTGGAAATCACACAAAAAAAGATGGCACATGGTCAACATTCAGCTCTGCTGTTGGATACACTTTTGACATAGATATCTCTTCCAGGCAGGCAGGAATCTTTAGATATAGATATGTCAGGTGGCCCTCTGCTGGGACAGGCAGAGGTGTAGGGAACTCACTGACCTGGTGGGCTAGCAAGCCACCAGTCATATCTTAAGTGACTATTGAATCTTTTCTACTGTGTAGATCACTGTAAACCAAGACTATGGGACCAATGCCACAAAACTGTGGAAACAGCACATGAGTAACTACTCAACAGCAGTGTACAAGTTATGCCAGTGGTTGTATAGAGCGCAGTGCTTAATTTGAGCCGGTGGGTTCCGGTGCTCGGTACTGGCACTTTATTGCCACATGGTGGCAGAAGTTTTTGTAATTTAAAGAAGACAAGAACAATAGTTGATCACTAATTAATACCTACTACCCAAGCCATTCTTACAGCTTTGAGGGCCTCAAACAATATGAACTATCACACTTGTAGCAGTGTGATGGTTAGGAGTTTTGTGCCACTGGCAGCGCTGATGCTGACAATATGTGGTGCAACCTTAGGTGGCCTCCTGGCGAAGGCCCTGGCACTTACGTATTTTTACAAATTAAGCACCGACGTAGAGGGCGCCAGCACTCATTTTTGGGAGGCGGGCTTACTTTTTATCATCAGAATTTTATTAAGAGCAATGGAGAGACAAGGAAGGGAGAGTGAAGGAGGAAGAGAAACGGAGAAAAAAGGTGACTAAAGGAGAAAGCAGTAATGGAAAACAATATTCAAAAGTGTGTTAAATAGGCAGGAAGAGCTGGGTGGTAGATGGAAAAATCACTTGGTGAAATCAAAAACCTGGCAGGCTTGGTATTCAATACGCCTGGCATTTAACAGCGCTGGTGGTTCCTAAGGAAACCTCTGACCTATGCTGTCCATTCATTCATTCATTCATATATCTAGCTATCTATCATCTAATGTGTCTATGTTTTTACTTATTTGTCGCCAAGTACTGCTAAGCTGCACATTTAAGGCGTCTGCAAAGAAAACCAACACTTACCAAAAAGGGAACAAAGAAACCCATCTTTGCGAAGGGAAGTCTATGACATAAAAAGTCCGAGGACTCCTCACAACAAATTTCCAAAGTAAATGAACTTGTCTCCAACTCTCCGAGGTGACCTCCGACGTCGCCTAATCATTGCCTGATTTGGCATTCGTCGCGAGACCTGCCAGGAGGGATGGTTTCTTTATGTGAGTGATTTATCGAGGCTGCAGGCAGCTGTCAAACACCATGGAGCGCACAGTAACAAATTAAACAGCGGCGGGGGGAGAAATTAACGACAAGGGGATCTTAGCATCCGTGTGACATTGGTGCTCCGATTCAAAGTCATCCATGGGGTACTTTGTAGACTACACAATTCTACAAGGCCAAGGGTGCCTTTAACTCCTGCTCAATGCCAGCCCTTGACAACAGTGTCAATAGTTCCCATTGGGAGATGATTGCTGGAGTATGTGAAATATATTTGGTGGTTTCTGCCCACCCAAGAACAGAAACTGCCTACACAATTGCACATTTGTTGCACGCTTTGGCACGCTCACGAGACATGGAGGCTATGCTTGGAAGAGGGTATCTTGTACCCACAGGCTGCCTTTGCAGGACTCTTGGATGGTAGTTAAAGGCGTTTTATTTTAGAGCCCAGAGTGCTAGTCTACCCATGTGTCAGTGCTGAAATCGCTTCTCTGCACATAAAGCACACACATGTGCATACATGCAGAACTATGCATGGAACTTTGATTTGAAATGAAGAACTATGCTCCCCATATGATCAAATGGGATTTGATTAAATCTATATGTTTCCTCAAATACAGAGCTGAGGAGAAAATGTTGATAATAATATTGTAAAAGTGTAAAATTGTCATACTAAGAAGTGATGTCTCACCTAATTGACAAATGTACAATTAGTGAAGAAGTGCATTTACATAAAAAATGTTGGACCCGAGCAGCCACACTGTGGAAGATTTATGTTACCCCTTAGCTGCCTAGAATTAAAAATCTGGCACCACTAACAGTGATAAGATGTGATAGGAACTGCCATCTGTGCCAAATCTAAGTTCTCCAAGGCCTTCTTGTCCTCTAGAGGAAACTGAGTGACTTTGGAGTCCAAGTGATATGCAAGCAACGCTGGAGCGCCTCTTCAGGCCAAGTGGGGATTGACTCTGTGTGGCGAGTACTTGGATACTGAGGTCCCAGATTTAAACCTTTGGCTACTGGAATGCCTATGGTTGACTTCTGCAGCAGCCTTCATAGTCCTACATTAAGTAGTCGGACTCGTATTGAGGTAACGGTGAAGTAACATTTACGTGGTGTGTACTTCACTGTCTGAGCACCTGAGCAGGCCCCCTCTTTGTTTCCTTTTTATAGACCCTCCAATGTTAACTTCAACCACATCTAAGAGAGTGAGAATGCAAAAAATGGAGAGGCGCAATAACAATGCACCCAGGGTCTGTCATGTGTCCACTGCTTCTAAAAGCCAAACCATCTTGAAGTTGGTGCTATGAATGCATGGTTTTGGAACATTTTAAATAGATGGTTGAACTTCTCTAAGTATTGTGCAGGATAGCATTGATTCAGGTCTCAGAGAAGCAGTTCACCTGCCCTTTTTGAAACACTTAAAACAAATATAGTCCCCCCTATTCATGTTGAAAGGAATGTGTAGATTATTTCTAAATGAAAGAGTGTTGGTGAACAACTTGTGGATTGTTCCATTTGAAGGATCATTATGCACATTTTGCTGGTCAAGAACAAATATAGCCATTTAGTTAGAGAACACCGTAGTTTTAATAAAAGTAATTTCCAATTATTATATCTATTATTGGAAATACAATTAGTATGAGACTTTCAAACCAACTACCTCATGTTTATTAATAGTTAAGACCCAAGCTGATCAAAGGTTCTGTACATGCTGACATCAATGCATTTTGATGAGTCTTTGACTAGTCAACCTCCACTGGTTCTTCCATGGGGATAAGAACAGTAATAAAAACTATCTTCATTCAAATTGACATCTGACCCTTAGACATAGTTACAAAGGTTACCATGTTCCTATTTTCCATGGTTGTCCAGAGTCTGTGGATCCTTTATCCAGGATTTGTAGAGTTTTGGATTGGGAACTTTTACAGCATTTTTAGGGGCTACCTAGAAAAATACCATTTAGCAATATCAGAAGCCTTCCATCTCATGAAAGAGCACCACACAACTAGCCAATGGGCACGGTTATCACTTAACTAACGTTGCCTGTGTTCAAAGTGATAGGTTGATGATGAACTGTGCTTGGATTGAGTATGCATTTGTGTTGGGACAGAACTGAATGGGCAGCCTTCAAGTGAGGTGCTTCCGCTTATACGTAGATACCTATCAGTAGCGTATCAAGGATGCCATGGCCCCTGCTGCAAGCTGGGAAAACAGTCTTGTTGACTGCTGTTAAAGTAGCAAAATACAGTAATTATCAGGGCTCAGGGGGCCTCTAAGGCATCTGGGTTCCACTGCACCTGCTGCACCAATTGTAGCTATGCCATTGGGACCAATAAAGGCCACAAGACATGGGAAAAGCCTAAAAGTTATTTTTGACTAATAACTAATAACTTTCCAAAAGAAGATAGTCTCACAAGTTGAGGACAAGCGTTTTAATTGGATGAGGAAACTCAGAATGGTCAAGGCACTATCTTGCTGAAATGAAAGCCGATACATGTGGCAGTGGGTGCCGCAATAAACCCCCAGATTTACAATGAAAATGTTTTGTATGCTGTATTCAAAATATCCAGAACTGCCCCTTATATGTAATTGAAGGACTGGGAAAATATGGCCCGCCACACTGAGACAAAGCAAGGAATACAGTGACTACCTGTCAGTCATAGAATAACTTTGAAAATCTTATATGTCAGGCCAGAGGTCTGGGCCAGTTCCAAAAGTCTAGACTGAAGATGTTCCAGAACTGCAGATCCATCACTCTAATAGTTTTGCCCTGTCTCTTTCTTTGTTTAAAAACTTCTTCTGGGGAATCAGACTCTCTTTGACTGATCAGAGCTGCTAGCCATAATTGGAATGCGATAACAACATTTTAAGAATATTTATTTCATTTGATACCTCCTTGATGAGAGTAGTGCAGAGCTGCTTCTTTTTCCACTGTAATTCCAAATTCCTTCCCATCTAATTTATCTTAACAAGTCCCATTAGCTACTTTTGTGACTTGGTTTGGTGTCTTTAGGTGAAAATGAGCAAATGACTGTAAGTGCTAGGTACTCCTCAAAGAAGGGCCTCTACATGCATTGTCAGATCTGTTTTCATCGATATCCATGTGGCATCAAACCTCCAGGCCCTCATTCTTCAAACGTGGTCACTTACTGTCAGCAGTCACTGTTAGTGTTGTCAAGACATGGTCCTTCGTCAATCTAAGCTGAATGGCTACTTTCAGTTGTGGCAGTAGCGCTGAACTTTAGGTCTCAGGTGTATCCAGCCTCAGGGTGGTCCTCACCTAGCTGGTCCCTGTTGGCTCTGTTTTTTCCACTACACCTGCCACCTCTTTAATTTGTAGCATGCCCACCGGGAGGCTGAAGTCACCAACCATTGTGCAACATGGCTTGGAAGGACAGTTTCAGGTCAGTGATTCCTTTGAGGAAGGTGTAGCTGTATACAGGTTTGTGGTCAACTAATATAAGAATGAGCAACTGATTTTGATTCTCAAAGGGCAGCAGAATGGTCTCACCACCTCTAAGCAAGTAAATCTCTCAGGATAGATAAGTGTTAGACCCTGACCCTTGTCACTGCTGCCGGTAGTCTTTTTTCTCTGATGATTGGTGATGCTGTAAGAAGTTGGAATGGTGGCAACATCGAAGACCAGGCTTTGTCATGACAAGTACATAGCATCCATTTTCCCCAGTTATGTTGTTGATCTTGAGAATGTGTTGACACTGGGTGCGTAATTAGTCCTTTTTTGAGGGTACTGGTACTAGTCAACTAACATTGTCAGGGTTCATGGTGAAAGGCTGATGATGAACTGTGCTTGGGTTGGGTTTGGTGGGGTATCAGGTGTCCTGATTTTTGTGTTTTGTGGCCAATGACGTTATCGGGAGATTGTTGATATTTTTAGATACATAGTTAGTCCTGTTCACTTAAATTAAACTTTTGTCATAACTAGTTAGCATTTGAGTTATCTGATCTGCCTCTCAGGTTTGTTCTCTTTAACTGGTTAGTAATCTCAGAAAGATGGGGAGGAGAGGCTCATGGGGGTCCTCACCTTTTAGAACAGGGTAACTTACAGCCTTTGGTTTTATGGAATCTTGCCATCACCAGACATGCATCCTGCAGTCTAAGCTGCTGAATGTATGTAGCAAAAAACAGGGGGCCAGATTTAAAAGGGCCTAGTGCCTCGTTGGGCCACATTAACGTAATTTTTTTATGAAGCTAATGTGGCCCAACGAGGTCAAATCCGCCATGCCATCTTTACAAAGTGGTGCAATGCATGCATTGCACCACGTTGTAACCCATTGCACCACATTATGCCTGCACCAGGCATAATGTATACAAGGGGGCCATTCCCCCCTTAGGGGGACTTTAAAAATGGTGCAGGGGCCCATTTTCAATGGCTATGTTTAATGGCTGCACAGAGCAAGTGTTAAAAGGAACATACAAATGTTTTCAATGGGCCCCTATGTACTCTGCAGGATTACCACCAACATGTTGGCACTAATCCTGCACAGTACAGCAATAGCATCATAATTTTGACGCTATTGCCTCTACCCTGTGCCATGGTGGCAGAAGGGGGTGCTAAGGGGTGCAAGAAAAGTTGCATTGCATTGGATGCAGTGCCACTTTTCTTAAGTTCCGGCCAGGAGATGGTTCTAGTCATCTCACATTGATCCTCAGACCATTTCATAACCACATATGGTAAAAGTCCATTTGTATTGCTGCCTCCCTCTTGTGATCAACTCAAGAGGGCCCAACTTAGAGCCGGAATGTATTGTCTTGGAGGAAAAAGTTGTTGCAGAGCACACTTAGCGCAAGCAACTCATAACTTGTAGTTGAACAAATGTAGCAAAACTAAATGAAAGAGCACTCACTTTCTCAGGCAAGAGCTCACTGGTCATTGCAGTCAAGCAGGCACAATAAGAGACAAAAACAAACTACGCTCCGACTCTGTAGCGAGGAAAATGCTTACCAGATGTACCTCGACAATCCCCGAACGTGGGTAATGGAAACATAACACTGACCAGACCTAAGGACCAGCTAGCTCAGAATCTAGCCCCATCCTCACACTGCAGCTGTTTAAACCAACTCTCGATTTTGCAAATAAGTAACTAAAGCAAACAAGCATTGTCAATGTCAATCAATCAATCAGGGAATTTGTAAAGCGCACTACTCACCCGTGAGGGTCTCAAGGCGATGAGGGGGGGGCTGTTACTGCTCGAGCAGCCAAGTCTTGAGAAGTCTCCTGAAGGTAAGGAGGTCCTTTGTCTGACGCAGGTGGGTGGGAAGAGTGTTCCACGTTCTTGGCGGCGAGGTGCGAGAATGATCTGCCACCGGTGGTTGTTCTGCGGATGTGTGGGACGTGGCGAGGGCAAGGTCGGAGGAATGAAGCTGTTGGGTTGGGGTGTAGAAGGAGAGCTGTCTGTTGAGGTATTCTGGTCCGGTGTTGTGCAGTGCCTTGTGAGCATGGGTGAGGAGTTTGAAGGTGATTCTCTTGTTGACGGGGAGCCAATGTGGGTCTCTCAGGTGGGCTGTGATGTGGCAGCCCTCTCTTGGCTATAAAGGCAAAGAATGGTTTGACAGGCTAGCTGACAATTTTTTAAGTTGTTTATTTTAAGTTTTTATTAACGCTGTTGGAGAATGTATGTTACTGTATAAACATTGAATTAGACTATGCAGTACAAGGAATCAAGAACATAGCAATTGAAACGTGTTTCTGATGGCAATATTTGCTAAACATTCATTGAATTTGAAGAAACTCTGAGTTTGGGAGACAAGGCCTATACATCTAAGCTTTAAAAATGCATTTTTGCGACTATGTATTCGGAAATCATGGAGCTAGAAGAAACAAGAAACAGGCCTGCTTTAGCTGAAAGTAGAATTTGTAGACGGTCGTTGAAAACTTTCAAACGTTGGAAGGACCTGTTGAAATCAGTTCATGCATTTCGCCCGCCCCCACTTCCGTGCCGCTAGGAGACTCCCCCTCGCTGCCCATCATCCTAGGACAGCGCCCTGGTGGGCGGAGGAGGGGTTAGGGCCACCGGAAGGACGCACATTCTTGAACGTTCTGTGCTTGTTAGCAAAGCACCCAACGTGGACCAATTCATCAAAATGTCACGGGTAGCGGAAGTGACATCATACGTCCTTTCATCTTTACTCACACTCATGCTTTCACAGACACACATTCACTCATGCGAATACTCTCTTTTACATAAGCACAGTCTCACTCGCAAGCATGCACACACCATCCATTTAAGTGTTTTTTACTTACCCAAGCTACCAAAAAGAGTCATATTCCAGCTAACTGTGCTCATGGACCTCCATTCATCAAAATTCCAAGGGTGGCGGAAGTGACATCAAGGCCATTTAATCTTTCACTCACACAGATGCTTACACAAACACACATTCACTCATATACACAGTCTTTTTTACATAAGCACAGTCTGACCTGAAGCATGCAAACAACTTACATTTAAAAGTGTATTTTACTTTCCGCAGCTACCATGGAGGGTCATGTTCCAGCTAACTGGGCATGTTTTATTATAATAATCATAATAATACATTATTCACTTTTAGTGTAATTAAAAAACTGATTGAAAACAAGGAAGTTTATTCTCAAGCAACATCCACAAGGAGGAGCTGCCCCTTTGCTCCTGGCAATGATTGCTGCCACCTCTGAGGCCCGGGGTCGCAGAGGCAGTGCCAGGGGTTGCAGCTGCAACCCCTGTTACCCCTAAATGACGTCCATGGCACCCAAACTCACGCACAGCACGTGGGCTGATCTCCTCACACCATGAAATGGTGGAACCCTGCTAAGTCCACAAGCGAACTTCAGGGGAAAAAAACAGGGTCTCGGAAGCTCCTTTGCAGTCACCACCTATCAAGAGAGCCCACTGCTGCAGAGGCATGGGCCATTTAATAGTTTCAGTGGGGACATCCCGGCCCATATTTATACTTTTTGACGCTAAACTGCGCTAACGCAGTTTAGCGTCAAAAAGTTTTGCGCCGTCTAACGCCATTCTGAAGCGCCAAGCGGGCGCCGTATTTATGGAATGGCGTTAGACGGCGCAATCAGACCGGCGCTGCCTGGTTTGCGTGGGAAAAAACCACGTAGACCAGACAGCGCCGGCGTAGGGGGAAAATGGCGCATGGGCGTCTTAAAATGGGGCAAGTCAGGTTACGTCGAAAAAATCGTCTTAACCCGACTTGCGCCATTTTTTAACGACGCCCATCCCCCATCAACATGACTCCTATCATTGTAAAGATAGGAGTCATGCCCCCTTGCCCAATGGCCATGCCCAGGGGACTTCTGTCCCCTGGGCATGGTCATTGGGCATAGTGGCATGTAGGGGGGCACAAATAAGGCCCCCCTATGCCACCAAAAAAAAATATAAAAAATAAAAAATTATACTTACCTGAACTTACCTGAATGTCCCTGGGGTGGGTCCCTCCATCCTTGGGGGTCCTCCTGGGGTGGGCAAGGGTGGCAGGGGGGGTCCCTGGGGGCATGGGAGGGCACCTGTGGGCTCATTTTGAGCCCACAGGCCCCTTAACGCCTGCCCTGAGCAGGCGTTAAAAAGTGGCGCAAATGCGCCGTTTTTAGCCACGCCAACTCCCGGGCGTCTCTTTTGCCCGGGAGTATAAATACCACGTAAAGGCCTGGGAGTCATTTTTTAGACGGGAACGCCTCCCTTGCATATCATTAACGCAAGGAAGGGGTTCACGCTAAAAAATGACGCACATTCCGGGAACTTTGGCGCTATTCGCCTCTAACGCCATAGTATAAATATGGCGTTAGTTGGCGTTAGTTTTGCGTCGAAATTGCGTCAAAAAAAACGACGCAATTTCGGCGCAAACGGAGTATAAATATGGCCCCCCATCCTTACGTCTGATCTCTGCAGCTTGAATGCTATTGGCCACCTGCTGAAACAAAAACACGTGTGTGAAGTACTTTCTGATCGTTCCTGCTTCCCTCCTCTACCCTAACCCCGCACGAAGAAGAGGGATGCTGGATGCGGTGCAGGGTGTAAAACATTAAGCCAAACAAAATGTGCTCCAGGGCTCCTAAAATTAGTCAGGGAGGAGAGGCTTTAAGGAAACCCTGCCTTTGTAGTGGTCCTGGCTGCATGGCATCTCGAGGAGCTTCTGCGTGCACTTCATAGGTCATTTGCATGTCTTGGGCCCTCCACTGTTGAGGCCAGTGAGGAGAGGGTGGCACAACCTATTTGCATCCACAGTGAGGGAAAGGAACACGGGAAGGGGCCTGGGTCGAACCAGGGCAGAGAATAGACCCAAGTACTATCATTAAAGTGACCCAGATTAGTGAATCAAATTGTTAAAAAAGAGGCCGATATTTGCAAATCGGGGTAGTTTTGAACTTGTAAAGGCACACTGTATAGGTGTTTTGCAAGGCAGCAAAGACTGCATGTGTTTGCTGCAGGCAATGTTTGCAGCAGCATCAGGGACATCAACAGTAAAACAAGCATTTGCAATACAATGGGTCTCATGTTTTCTCAAGTTACAGCTAGTGGACTTTTCTTGCCACATAAATTGAAAATGAAAATTAAAACAGTTGACATAAGCGAGCTGATTCAAAGCGTCACGGCCACCATAAGCATGAGCGCGAAGGAGAGACACAAAAAGAAAAAAAGTTCGCTCTCAGTCAAATGTATCCACAAATGTGCAATTATCCATGTAACAGGGTCGATGGCCAAGGCAGTAACAAACCTGCCCCAAGGAAAATCAAACATAAAGCATTTACCAATGATAACAAAGGATTTTTGAAAGGCAAGCCCATGAACGAGTGATAGTGATGGGCGTGCGGTGGGCATGGTTAAAGGCCCACAGATAGATTACAACAGGCCAGAGCGCTTGCACGCTCGACCTAAACAGCCTACCAGACCATAAAACAGGCTCACAAACAGCCAAAATCCAGGCCCACGCACTGACCTCTCAGAAAGGTCCATCAAATGCTGCCTGCTGGGCCTATAGGCGGGTCTGCCTCCGGAAGGGGCGTGTAAGTTTGTGTGTAGATGCATGCGTGTACAAACACCTAAATAAAGTTGTGGAAACCCTAAAAAGGCAGGCTTACAGGATAATACTTCCCCTTGCAAGGCAAGAGCCTGCTTTTTTAAAAGAAAATCTTTCATCAGTTTAACAAGATATAGAAATTAAGACAGCTGCATTGCTGCACCATATGTGGAAGCAAGTCAGCGCTTACAAAGGAGCAGTGCACCGTAAACATTTTTTACAAATCAATAGGTAGTGCAGAAGGAAAGGTAAATCATGCCATTTATAGATGATGAAACTAGGGCAAGCAGTGTAGGGTGCCTGGAAGCAGGTTGCATCAAGGAAAAGTCAGAGACAGAGATTTACAGAATGTGTACAATCCATGCTAATACAGCACTAAAGGTTAAGAGTCTAGGCCTGCACCCACCGTTGTCGTTAGGTAGTTTCGCAGGGGTTGCCAGATGTCTTCTGGCCTGCATGTGGGAGGCTGCAAAGAAGCATACAGTTCACTGGTAGTGTCACATTATACTAAGCTGTTGAGCCAGGCCTTTGTCATTGCTGAACATCTACTGCCCCAATTGAGTATAATTTCGCACGTGACTAATACTGTAATGGCAATAAAATGGCATTATGGGCCTCATTGTGAACATGGTGGTCCAGACCGCCATGCTGGCAGTGGCAGAAATTACAGCCACCGGCATGGCGGTCTGGACCCCCATATAATAAACAAGTGAAGACCGCCACAGGCGGCCCTCCGCCACCGCCAGGCTTCCGCCGACAGGCAGCCTGACGATGACGGATTTCTCTATCCGACAGGGCACCGTTGCAAGCAGCGCTGCCCTCCGGATAGAGAACCCTTGTTCCTCCAGCCTTTCCCTGGCTGTTTTCCCCACCAGGGAAAGGCTGGCAGAAGGGGGGCTCCTGCACTGCCCATGCAGTTGGCATGGGCAGTGCAGGGGCCCCTGTGCACAGCCCCGTTGCGCAGGTGCTGCTGCACCCGCCGCACTGCGGCATTGACAACGGCTCCATGTGGAGCCGTCGGCAATGTCGTGGCCCAGCATTCCGCTTGGCCGGCTGGCAGAAACACTGTTTCCGCCCGCCAACCCAGTGGAATGTATATTATAGGGTCGGTGGGATCTTCTACGGGCTGGCGGTCTTTGTTTAGACCACCAGCCTGAACACGGCGGGGAATCCCGCTGTGTTCATAATGTGCCCCTATATCTTGCACATAGTCCACTAACACTAACAATGGGTCAGGAGTAAGATCAATGTCTATCATCTGGGCCAGAACGCAGAATACAGTGCACCAGGAGGATTTAGTATCTCCACATGACAGGTGCACAAAATTGGCCGCAGCAAGATGGCATCTGGGGCAATTAGAGGATTTCGAGGGATTCAGCTGTGCCAGGACGCTAGATAAAACATACGATCTATGCAGAAATTTTTTATGTATGAGCCTGTGGCGGTGATTGGGTGAATTAAGGTGTGTCTGAACGCAGCAGGCAGACCATATGTTATCAGTTAGTGGCCACCTCAGATTGGTCTACCAGGTGCTTTTGAAGCTTCTCATCCCAGGAGACCAACATGACAATACTTGCATGGTACAGTTTGGAGACCAGTCGTCTCCCATCATCATTGGTGATTACTAGGGATGGAAGGAATTCATCGGGAGCCAGTGGGTTTGTCGTAATAGTGGTTTGCAGCGACTGTGGATAAGTTGCATAACAAAGCGGTCCAAATGGGAGGCGACAGCGAAATGGACGTTGTCAGATAGGGTAATAACATGGCCTGCAGGGAAGAGGTCTCCGAAAGTGTGTAATGCATGATGTGCGAGCATGCGCTGAACCAGGTTTTCCCGGGTAATAGGGAGCCAGGTATTGTCCGCCAACAATAATGACGGGGTGTATAGTAACTCATCCCCCACTAGTCGAAGTAGTTTTCTCCATGCGTTACAGGTGGGGGACAAAGTTTGAATGTCTTTGGGGTCTGGTGGAGGGCGTGAAGCCAGAGGGGTCGGAGCAGCTAGATCAAATTTGGGTTCGGTATAGGGGAGTTGTGTGTCGGTGTGGAACCAATGGTGGGCAAAGTGGCATTATGCCGCTAGGTAATATAATTGAAAGTGGGGACACCAAGTCCTCTCCGCTCATTTGGGATTACCAGGGTATCCCAACTGATGCACGGGTGCTGACCAGTCCAGATTAGTTTCAGGAGCAGGCTTCACAGTAGGCCGGATGGATATATTTAGAAAAAGATATGAGAAGTGGGGGAAGACTACCTTTTTTACTATCACAATGCGGCTGGCCATTGAAGGAGGAAGATGGATCCACCATTCCACCTGAGTACTCAGTTTCTCAATGGCTAGACCATAGTTTAGTCTGATTACATGCACCCTGTCTCAGTTGAGCAAGATACCCAGATATTTAACTGGGCCATCGCACCAGACCAGGGGGAATTCGCATTGGATGGCGCAGTGGCGTCCGTAAAGGGAAACAGCTCGGATCTGGCCCAGTTGATGTGGAAGCCAGAGAACCCTCCAAATCAGAATATGTCACGAAGAATCATGGCAAATTATCTTCAGGATGTTGCACAAATAACATTATATCATCTGCATGTAAGGAGGGAAGCAGGGGGGGGGTTTAAATTGGAATCCGCGGTGCATGTGCTTTTCTTGGAGATGCCGCACCAATAGTTCCATGGCTATGATAAAGAGCAATGCCGATACAGGGCGTCTCTGTCGACTCCCCCTCGTCACAGCAAAGGGAGCTGTTAATGAGCCGCTGGCCCGGATCTGGGCCATGGGTTGTTTGTATAGAAGCATGGTTAAGGCAATGAAGCCACGTAGTATATCCAACTTAAGGTGTGTGGCTTGTAAAAAGGGCCGTTCTAGAGGATCAAAGGCTTTTTCTGTGTCCAATAGGACAGCAGCAGCCGTAACATCGAGCGGAATCCTACTGAAGACAGAGAGGGCGGTGCATAGGTTCAGGGACATAGATCAATGGGGGACAAATCCTGACTGGATATGGGAAATGATTAGATGCATCAGAAGAGATAGGCAGTTTAGGAGGACCTTAGCTAGTTGCTGAGTAGGTTATTGTCGAAGTTGAATAGTGACAGGGGCTGGTAAGAGTCGCATTGGCATGGGTCCTTTCTGGGTTTTACCAATAGGGGAATCACTGCTTTGTGCAGAGTTAGGGAGAATGCTCTGGTTTTGAGGGATTCGGCATACATGGCAAGTAGATGAGGAGCGAGGATCTGTTTAAAGTGCTTATATAAAGTCCCATTGAAGACGTCTAGGCTGGGGGCTTTAGAACCATCTAGAAAGTCAATGACTTGCACTATTTCCTTGCACAAAATTGGTTCACTGAGGAATTGTTGTTGGGTGATGGTGAGAAAGACCATGGCCACCTCTGCTAGGTTCAATGCAAGATCAACACTGCCACCTGTCATTCGGGTGTATATAGTTGCGTGTAATAGAGAAACAGAGCGGCTAAGACTTCCTCATTATCAGTCGCCCATGCCCCTTCAGTTAATTGCAGTTCATTGCTGTAATAGGATCCTCTGGGGGGCCTAAGCAAACTAGCAAGTGTGCGGCAAGGTCGCTCTCCCTCCCCATATCTACAGGCTCTGGCATATTTCCTCAAGAATTGCACCTTGCCCTCAGCTAAGTCCTCATACTCGGCTAGTAGGGCGGTGTGTTTGTGTGACTGTGGCTTGTGGTGCCTTGGGCCTCTGTGCTGTCCAGATCTGTCAGTTCAGTTTTGTTATGAGCTAGGTTTCTGCCTATGTCGTGTAACACCCTGGCGTGTTTAGAGATACACATGCCCTGAATATAGGCCTTAATAACCTCTCAAATAGTGACCTGGGAGGTGCCAGAGCTTGCATTAAGCAAAAGATATTCTACCACCACTGAATGTAGTTCAGAGAGGAACTGATTGATGTGTAGTGCCATAGTGTGAAAACACCATTGTCTCTCTAGACCACCGCCAAATGGCATATACAATGACATATGAACTGGGGAGTGGTCAGAGAGTATGCGGGACAAATGTGAGATGGTGCCCAACCATGGGACCAAAGTAGCAGACACCAGCCAGTAGTCAATGAGGGTCCAGTATGTTGTGTGGAATAATGCATGGAAGCCGGTGCAGATGTGTGTCACAGGTGCGACGGGTCTCGGAGCAGGTATGTCTCACAGAGGTCTCGTAGGATTCAAAGTGATTGTGGTTTACCCTCTGCATGGTAGCAGTGGTATCAAGTAGGGGATCAATAAGAAGATTAAGGTCACCCCCTAGTATGATGAGGTCATAGTCCAAGTGCCCTATGTATATTATAAATGTCTAAAATAATTCTGGGGTATCAACATTGGGGGCGTAAATATTAGCCAATAGTATTCAGTGTCCCGCTAGGGTACCTGTCACCAACACGTATCTACCGCCCTCATCTAACAAAGTGGCAGATGGTTGAAAGGGGAGATTTTTGTAGACTAGCATACAAACCCAGTGTGAATATGTGCTGTAGCATGAGAAGTAGCAGTATGAGCCCTATGTGGAGGCAAATGTATGGGATTTCCCAGGGGGAAGGTGTGTTTCCTGCAAGAATGCCACTTGCGTTCCATGTCGAGATAGGTACTGCAGTACTAGCTAACCCTTGCAGGCATTGTTGAGGCCCTTGATGTTCCAAGATAGAAATGTGAATTCTACTGCCGGCCCCCTATGGCCTTGCTGTGGCACCATTAGGTAGTATGGGCAATAGATGGCGATAATGTGTACGCACGCTAAGCACTACCATGAAAGGATGTAGGTAATCAACAAACAGTAATAGGAAAAAAACAACAACAATCTCCCTTCCCCTCCCCTCCCACCCCAGGCTACAACAAGCCCAGTGAATCCCAAGAAGAGAACCCAAAAAATAAAGAAAGGTATAAAGTCACCATAGTGTGTGCACTATTGTGGAGTGGCAACGCTTTGGCAGACTGGCCCTTTCTGCTAAACGGAACTGTAGGAGTGAAGGGGGATGGGATATTGTTCTTTGTCGATAAAGTGCGGTATGGGGGTACCAGTGTGATCAGTAGTGAAGGGGCGAATATGGTGGTGTAATGGCCACTTCAAAGGACTACACTGGACAGCCAAGATCACGCCACAGGGTCAGTCCGAAAGAAACAGTTCCACGCACGCAATTGAATGTATGTCTGGTGGGGAGCACTTGGGAGTGGTGTGCTGAGGGGAGGAGCGGCCTGTAGTATATTGAATGCGAAAAACAGGGCTTCTGCGGGGGTGTTGAAGAACCGGGCTTTGCCTTGGACGTCCACTCTGAGTTGAGTCAGGTATAGTATTCAGTACCTTCACTTTCACTGAAGGAAATGGGTGACCACCAGTGTGGAAAAAACTGCCCTCACCCACAAATTGTGGCATGCCTTATCATCGGGCCGCTGCTAACTTTCTCCTACGTAATCCCAAATTGGAGTGGAGCAGAAAAGGTGGGGAAACATAAATTGTCACGCAACAATAATAAAACACAAAAACGGGGACCAAAACGAACAACAGAACAGTAAAACTGTCTCAGGACACGGTCACTTCCAGGACCGCCTGGACAGTATTAAAAATAGACACCTGGTGGTGATCTCAGGATGTCATTACCTGTTCACCCCAGTCTCTGTATCTAAGTCAACATGTTTCGGCCATTTTTTGCTGCCCCTTTGGGTCAATCGGCGTTGCGGCAGCACTGGTGAGGCGCGGTGAGGATGACAATGACTCTGGGGGGTATTAGCGGGGCTCGCGGAGTCACAGCAGCCTGAGGCATTGCGTGTGCAGCAGTTCTACCACGCAGCTTGCCATGGGTGGGCACAAGGCAAGTGAGGAGATTAATGTGCGTGGGGCAGAGTTGGTGCGGGGTGCGGGGTAGCAGCAGTTGAGAGCAGTGCAGCATGGGAGGCCCCATGGGTCCCGATGCGGTGTAGTTGCTGACCCAAGAAATCCAGGCAGATCCCGCAAAGCAGGGGCCAGGCTGCAGGAAGCGGCAATGCCGGTAAAGCACGGCGCAGACAGGGATGGCTCCAGTTTCCCTGGTGATAGCATATCAGTGAGGGGCCCCAGGTCATCAGGAGGGGTGCACGGATGGGCGACAGGCCCTGACCCAGGCCACCCAGGAAGCCATAGGGAGTGCTGCTGTGCCACTCGGCCCGCACCGCATGGATGCGAGGCACTCCCAGTGGGCAGCCACGGCCCGTCACTGCATGGCCAGGAGCGCTAGGTGGCCTGGAGATGTCAGAGCAGACCAGGCTGTCCAGCAAGGCTTGGTGGCCTTGGCCCCCAGGCCCACCCATGCCTTCGGTCACCCGGGGGCACCGGAAGTAAGGCCGGGCACTCAGCTCATAGCAGAGATGATCAGCTGTGCGACACATGGCTACCTCCCATCTGCATTCATCCGGTCAAGGATGACTGGAAAGGTGCAGAGGGGCACCCCGAATTATTGAGGGTGCAATTTTGGGCCCATTCTGATGCTGATCAGTGCCAGTTGCACCAGAGCTTAAATGGCATGCGGGCATCTTGGTCGCCGGCTTGGCCATGCCCCCAAGGTAAGAACATGTTTGTGTGTGAGTGGGTTCATTATTTAGATACTTCAATGATGCAAGACACTGCTTTACTTGTAACAGCATCAATCAAGTAAAGATACCAATAAGTTTATGTGTGACTAACAGTCAGACATTAATCACACATAAAGGTCATGGCAGGAAATCAGAAAATAGTCTAATTACTAGCAATCCAACTTGGCATAGCATTCCAAACCATAGTTTTTCCCTCCATGTCAAACTAGGCAGAAGCCCCCCTTATGCAAATCAGTACTGACCCTGCTCCTCATGGGTACAGTCCATCCCAAACTGCCAGGCAAGGGAACACCAGCAACTACAAACCTGATTTGGCCTTGTTAGGCCTTGTCAGTGAGGTATAGCTTGGACCCTAGGGCACAGTGAGATAGGGTCCTATGTCTCGGCATTCCCTGGGACACTAAGGGCCCTATTTACAAGGAAATGGCGCAGCCCGGTGCCGCAAGCAATCTTGCTGCTCCGAGCTGCGTAATTTCCAGAACACAGGGATGTGCCATATTTACAAGAATATGACGCATCCCTGTGTTCTCTCTTACTCTGGCGCTAAATCAGCTGCCTAGCGCCAATGCAGGCACCCTTGCGACATGGTGAAAGGGTGCCTGCGTTGCCGGGGTGATTGTTTTTGTGCAGGAAGGAACACTTTCCTGCACAAAAACAATCACTAATGGCGTTTTGCTCCTTCTATGTGTGCTGCAGAATGCAGCTCTAATGGAACCCGTAGGGTGGCATTAGTTTTTGGCCCTGCCTCAGATTTATGTTTCTTTGTACATCTGGGGCTGTGTCCAAAAGCAATGGGTGTTGCATGGCTATGCCCACAGCATCACCCAATGCACGCCCATTTACCACAGCCGAAAACTGCATCGGGATGGCCAATATTTACAAGGAGGCGTTAGGCCACCGGAGTGTTGCTAAAAGTGATGCTCGGGTGCTGCAAGGGGCTCCTAAATATGCTCCTGAGTGTTAAATCAATCACATAACATGTGATGGGAGGAATGCTTACAAATATCCAAACTACTAGCAATCAGTCGGAGAAGCATTCCAAGTCACAGTTTTTTGGCTACTGTGTCACTTTAGACCAGGGGCCTTCAAACTGGAGAGCGGGCTCCCCGAGAGGTGCCTCAAGTGATCCCGTGGGAGGGTGGGGGGGGGGGGGTAACAGTACTTAACTGCAATGTTTAAATACATCTAGACATATTTAAAGATTGCCATCTTTATAAAATATTTGTGAAAAATTCTGAGGGGGGCCCAATGATTTTTATTTTTCAAATGGGGGGCGCGGCATTAAAAGGTTTGGAGACCACTGCTCTAGATAGAGGTCCAAATAGACCGAAAACAGTCTTGGGTTGGCTGTGTACCGGTTCAGAGGGGACCTGGCTTAGAGATTCAGGATGGACTCTTCCTATGGGAGCAAGACAAGACTGATAGCTGGGTCTAATCCGAGCTGTCGTGGTGGATAGAAATGCAGTGGTTTAAAATGCAATCCCAAGCGATTGTCAATGGTCAGTTTATTTGCAGGCATTCCTCCCATCACCTTTTGTGTCTTTAACCGTCAAGCATACCTTAACAGGAAGTCATTCTGTTTAGGACTAATCAAATAATACACATAGGCCCATATTTATACTTTTTTAGCTCCGCTGTTGCGTCATTTTTGTTACGCAAAAGCAGCGGAAACTTACAAAATACAATTATGGCCTATATCTGTACTTTCTTAACGCCGCATTTGCACCGCTTTTTGATGCAAAAGCGGCACAAACTTACAAAATACAATGGTATTTTGTAAATTTGCGCCTCTTTTGCATAAAAAAATGACGCAAATGCGGCACTAAAAAGGTATATATATGGGCCTACATTTTGTAAGTTTGTGCCGCTTTTGCGTCAAAAGATGACGCAAATGTGTCACTAAAAAAGAATAAATATGGGCCATAGATTGTAACTGACATTTTACCAACATTCAAACGTGTCAGTTTATGTGGCTAGCTTTATGTGTTTGTTTTTTCCCATGCAGAACACGTTTTGTCTTCTTGTGCTGCTTCAAATCGAACAAACAGCAACTAAAAAACAACATAAGTGCTTTCTGTGATCCACAACTTGTTTACATGAAAATGTAAGGTGCATCATGTTTTTTAGTACTTTAGCTTGGCTGCAAAGGAAACAAAGCAACAGAAGGGAAAAACGTTCTAAGCAGCACCATCTACACAAACGAAAATAGCCCAAAGCAACACATAAAGATCTTAAATATGCAAATTCACAACACAACGCTCCCTTCTCTAACACTCGTCCCATATCAACTGAGCAGGAACACAGCACTGCAACCAAAAACAAACATGGTGACAGGCAATATTCTGAGTGACAGGCAAGCACTCAAGAGACCAAGAAGCAACAAATCAGAAGCAGAGGATTTCAATGTGTCCACGATGCCAGCCAATTGAAAAAGAGAACGTTTCTGTCGAAGTATAGAACACACTGCTGCCTGGAACCAGAACAAAAGCTGTCTGTAGCGATAACGCAGAAAGTGATCCCCCTCCCAATGCTGCTGGCAACTCCTCCAACCATTCCCCTCCTAGGGCCGGATAGGGAACCCAAAGCAGCCATGGCAAATTTGGTCAGACCAGCAATCATAGGATGCGTAGCGAGCGTGCCTGAACACTACAATGGGGGCTTGGCGGGGTTCTTCCCTCCAAGAAGATTTTGGGAATAAATGGCAAAAAATCATATATTCAATGGTATTAGTTTTTACAGCATAGTAAATGATTACCTTACAGTGCACCAGGGTACTGAGATATTTATTGGGGCTCTTCAATTATTCCCTCACCATCACCCTCCAACAGTGCCTCTCATCTCTCCATAGCCCCTCCTCATTTTATTTGTGTTATAGCGCCTCTCTTACTAGTATAGGGTGTTGGAGCACTTTACATCACACACACATACAGAGAGAATGACTCATACATATGTAAATCAGTGTTTAGAAAATGTTACATAAGACGCAGGGGATTACAAGGTGTAGGATTCACATGTCATCCATACTGGCATACTGGTAGACATTTTTTAAGAGTGCTTGGTCTGGGGTAGCATTCACTCGGGATTCTGAAAGTAACACATTGGTTATGGTTGACTTTACTAATAACAATTTATTTCTACCCAAACAAACCCTTTTCAGAAAAATCAGGATAAGCAAAGACTGGGACAAAACATGCAGTTTTCATGCAGCTCTTTGATGGTAGGTCATAGCTGGCTGTGCTAAATTATGATTGTAACTTTTGAATTGCACAGTAACAAAGGAATCTCTGTGACAAAAGCAGTAACACACTGAGCATTGCACACAAAATACTGTTCTGTGATTTGCAGGGCACACATTCTTTGCAGCAGGCATAGTAACCTTCTGCGCTACCTTAGATGAGTCAAAATGGCCACTAGACAATCTCTCTCCAGTAGGTACATTAATCACCAGAGCTATCTTGGTACTTCTATTGTTGCCTGAGTACTGTTGGACATGCAAGGTACTCTGGAGTGCCTTTAAAACTGCTGCACTGCTACAAACTACCCCCTCCCACCCCAGTAACAAAAGGGACCCCCACCCTTCCAGCCTCCCGGGGAAACACCCAACGCTTTATACGGCCAGTCCGGCCTCTGCTGCTGGCTATTCCTCCAACCCATGCTCTTTTTTGTTGCTGCGCATATTCAGGGATGCCCGCAAGAGACGAGCTCTGCGTTGTGCTCATCTTGGAGACAGCCGTGTGATTGGCCAGTGAGTGCACTAATCTCTAAGCAGTGCATAATTTCCCATGGGACTAATACGGTGGGAATCATATAGCATGGCAAATGATGACCAGGCAGGCTTCTGTCACCAAGCTGCCAGCAATCCAATTTACAGTTATTAACAGGAAATCAGTAAGGGTGATACATGGTGCAGACAGGCTTATAATACAGTGCTTTTTCCATATGTTTCCTTGTCAATGTCGTATTTACTGAAAACGTGTTGATTTTCCTCAGTATGTTTTATTTATCTATCTATCTATCTATCTATCTATCTATCTATCTATCTATCTATCTATCTATCTATCTATCTTTCTATCTATCAGTCCGTCCATCCATCTATCTGTCTATCTACCTGCCTGGTGCAGCTGTGTGCAACTGAAGTTCAGTTTGTCACCGCTCAAAACACAACCGTGAAATGTCTATAAATAAGGCAGCAATTCAAAGAGTGCACACAGGAGACCAGGCTCCATGAAGTCCCACCTTTCAAGGGGCCCCAAAAAGTTTAGGAGGCCCCCATTTAGACCAGGGCTAATGTATATCTATGAGATATGGGAGATATGGGAGACTCAGAGGCCTCTTATCACGTTCTCCAAAGGGGCCCCATGTATCCATTTACCCGGATAACTATTTAATGTCCACCTCTAAATAAGGCCCTTAGTCTGAAACAAAGATTATGAAATTGTTTATCGCTGTCTGGCCTTTGACACAGCTTTAGATGTTTCACCAGACTGTTTTTCCAAAATATTAACACACATTATGCATACATACAAGGTCTCTCGGTCAGTAGGGCTCATCCACTGGTTTATTTGACTATCATTTACATTTTGCTTCCACCCACCACAGCATACAAGTTGAGGCAATGGGTCAGCCCACTTTACCCATTATCTTCCTTCACTTTGAGTGCCTACACAAAGCCTGTGTACTTTGTTCACATCCACCTAAAAATAGATTTACAAGTTCTTGTAAATCTGGGAATACATCAAAAATCCATGTATGTTGCATGGGAACACGCACACTACACAATGGACACACCTCCCTGGCACAAAGTAATGTAACACAGTCATTTGTGCTACATTACATTACTCGAGATTTATGAAGTCACGCACGGCAATGCAAGTTGGCCTTGTGTGGCTTCATAAATCTCACTTACGGTTTGCGTCACTCTTGCACCATGCTGCAAGAGCGACTCAAACCGGGTCATAAATATGGTACATATTTTATAGAACAGAATTTACTGGGTTTTTGGCAAGGAGTGTTACACACCCTTAAACTGGTGGTGCAACCCCTACAGGATTGAGGGTGACAGGTTTGACTGTCACTGATTTGCTCTGCCCAACTAGGCTTAGGGGACCCAGGCAGGGAAAACAAACAGATGCCCAACCCACAGGGGGGGACACGCCATACTTACCGAGTTTGATTCTGAAAAGCAAAATAAAATAGCAAGCAAATGGAATAAAACATGGGGGGTCATTCTGACGCCGGCGGGCGGCGGTTGCCGCCCGCCTGGCGGGAACCGCCATTTGGCCGCTCCGCGGTCAAAAGACCGCTGCAGCCATTCCAAACTTCCCGCTGGGCCGGCGGGCGCTAACATTGTTAGCGCCCGCCGGCCCAGCGGGAAGGGGGCCTGCAACACTGAAGCCAGCTCCGAACGGAGCCGGCGGTGTTGCAGGTGTGCGACGGGTGCAGTTGCACCCGTCGCGCTTTTCACTGTCTGCTACGCAGACAGTGAAAAGCAGGCTGGGGCCCTGTTAGGGGGCCCCTGCACTGCCCATGCCAGGGCATGGGCAGTGCAGGGGCCCCCAGGGGCCCCTAGACACCCGTTACCGCCAGCCTCTTCCTGGCGGTGTAAACCGCCAGAAACAGGCTGGCGGTAAGGGGGTCAGAATCCCCATGGCGGATTCGCCCAGCCGGGGGAAATCCGGCGGGAAACCACCGGACCCGGTTTTCTGACCGCGGCTTTACCGCCGCGGTCAGAATGGGCAGGGAAGCACCGCCAGCCTGTTGGCGGTGCTTCCGTCATTCGCGGCCCTGCCGGTCTTTGACCGCCAGGGTCGGAATGACCCCCATGGTGCCTGTTCGGGATTCAGCTGTGCCTTCAGTGCGTCCACTGCAGTAAATTGTTGTAGTGGAAAGTGGGGAGGGTCAGAGCGTTGATGAATCTTGTAACAATCAGGCAATGCTGACTCTCATGATTTCTTCGGAGACTGATTTTCTTTCTAACAGTGCCCTAATTAAAATATTGCATACAATATTGGCATAGCAAAAAAGTGAACTTCAGAAGTAAGTTACTCTGATATCTCCAGAAGAATGGGGGAATATGATTGGCTTAAATCGCACACCTAAAATCAAATCTAACAAGAACTGGCAAAGCCACAGGGTTAGCATGCTTTTTAATTCCTTACTAGCATACTGCTGTGAAAAATATAAACAATTGCTTTATGCACGCAGTACAGCCCCAGGGACATGAATTTAATGTGATGATTCAGTGTAGTGTTGAGATGTAAAATAGTCCCTCATGTATTGCATGCACGCATTCTGTAAGTGGTGGAAATATACACCACATTGACAGTAGCATGAGGTTGGCTATAAATACTACTCTGGCAAGAGTCAAAGCACCCGCTATATACATTGGAAACATTAATAACATTGGGTCTTTTGTCAGCTGCACTGGTAAGCTAGACCTAAAAATGATATTCCTGCACATGTGGTCTCAAAGACCTGTTCCTGTCTATACAATAGTGCTATAGCTGTAGTAAATGGGATTGTCGTAGTTGATGGCATTGTTTTTAAGTAAGATTCAACTGGATAACCTTTGTAAAAGTAGAATGCTATATTACACTATCAGATGTTCTTCAGAAACACCCCTGGATACACACACTTCAAACGTTTTTGGAAAACATGTATAAATGTTTGTGAATGATCAAAACAAGCACTTTAGTGTGTTTCAAGAGCTTACCACAATGTCTTTGCTGATTCCATACATGTCCCACATTCTGCTTTTACTCCAAATACACATGACAGCCGAAAAGTGTATTATTTCATTCGCTTCAATAATATTTTATCCCTCCCTTCCAAGAATCCTAAAACTCTCTGACATTAGGTCGGATGACCCAACGGGACACCTTCTTTCATTTCAATCTTAACCCAGTTTTGCCTATATGACAGGTAAAGTTTTTTAAAGACGGTTGCATCCCTTTCCGGCTCATGACTAAACCCAGATTAATTATCTGGGGGCCCGTGCAAGGAATATGGGTTGATGAGAAGCTTTCATTTTACGGGCAACACGCCCAATAAACATGACTTTGGATTGCTTGTCAATCTCCAGCTCAAGGATCCTGCCAAATGGGCACCATATTTTCTAAGACATTTAGGGCCAGATGTATCCAAGCTTTTTGCATTCGCAAACGGTGCGAATGCCCGTTTGCAAATGCAAAAAGCCATTTCAGAATGTATCAAAGGCATTCTGAATGCAATTTTAAGGAATCGCTAAAATAGAGATTCCTTAAAATTACGACCCTGTTTAGAGAGTCCATTTAGGGCCAGATGTATCCAAGCTTTTTGCATTCGCAAACGGTGCGAATGCCCATTTGCAAATGCAAAAAGCCATTTCAGAATGTATCAAAGGCATTCTGAATGCAATTTTTAGGAATCTCTAAAATAGAGATTCCTTAAAATTACGACCCTGTTTAGAGAGTCCATTTAGGGCCAGATGTATCCAAGCTTTTTGCATTCGCAAACGGTGCGAATGCCCGTTTGCAAATGCAAAAAGCCATTTCAGAATGTATCAAAGGCATCCTGAATGCAATTTTAAGGAATCGCTAAAATAGAGATTCCTTAAAATTACGACCCTGTTTAGAGAGTCCATTTAGGGCCAGATGTATCCAAGCTTATTGCATTCGCAAACGGTGCGAATGCCCGTTTGCAAATGCAAAAAGCCATTTCAGAATGTATCAAAGGCATTCTGAATACAATTTTAAGGAATCGCTAAAATAGCGATTCCTTAAAAGTACGACCCTGTTTAGAGAGTCGCAAATTGCGACTCTCTAAATAAGAAATCGCAAATAAGGATTCCTTATTTGCGATTTCTAAAGCACATGTAAGAAGCAATTCCTTAATGCGAATTGGGCATTAAGGAATCGCTATTACCACCAAGTTGGACTTGGTGGTAACCATGTGCAAATTTTAAAAATGCATTTAAAATGCATGTTTATAATTTACATGTAAAGCACACAAGCCCTTTTGGCATGTGTGCACCTTACATGTTGTAAAAAAAAAATTGGGGTGAGGCAGAGGGGGCCTTAGGTCCCCAGCACCCTGGACTCTGCATTTCCCAAAATTGCGAATTCCAGTTAGGAGTCGCAATTTGGGACATGTAAAATATTCGCAAATATGGGCCGACAGGCCCATAGGTGCGAATGGGGCCGGTAGCACAATTTGCGATTCGGTAATAGCATTTGCGATTTTTAAGAAATCGCTATTACCAAATCGCAAATGTGATACATTGCATTTTGCAAATCAGAAATAGCGATTTCTTAAAAATCGCTATTTCCGATTCGCAAAAGGCCTTTTTCATACATCTGGCCCATAGCCACTAAGAGGTATTAGTTTTTGTCTTTTACTGATGTTTTACTGGTGTTATTGGTTTATGTAGCACTGGTACTTTAATGGGTAAATTAATTTATGCCCTTTTTTAAGGATCAGTTGTTAGTGGGGAAAGGCATCAGTAGGCTTGGATTACAGCTTACACAATGCATAGTCTATCAATAATGTAAGTATTGTAATAACATAATCCTCTATGAATAAAGTAAGCACTGATTCCTTATTAGCTAAAGCAAATTGTCTTGCACACAAGTTTATATGTACTTTAATAGAATGGCAGCAGAAATTTTAAAATATGTTTTTAAGACAACATTTTTAGGGTTGGACTGCTCCCATCTCTTTGGAGCACTCTTAAGCGAAATAATGTAAAGGCTTTTAGGAGTGGCTACGTTGTCTGGATGCATGTAAATTGATTTTATAGTAGCCAATGGTTTTAATTAACTATGCTAATAAACTTGACTTGACTTGACTTCTAAGACATTTGCCACCCTGCTACAATGCCATCTTGTTTGCCAGAAATCCATGCTGGTTATACCAGATCTGGAACAACCAGGGAAAATATCAGGCCAATGTCATTAACTATTTTGGAGGTAACGTAGGCCCTCATAATACACATACTGAACCATTTCAAATCTTTTGGTTCAAATGTCCACCTTCCTATGTTCACAAGGCCTCAGCCTTGAGAATCAGAGAAAAGGATGAGGACTTGCGGGAAATAATAATTCTAGAAATCCATGTTTGGAACTTTTGTTCAGCATGTTTCTGCCTCCCTGCCCAAATGGGTCTGTGCCATTCCTCACGACCTATATCATTTGTTATACTCTAATCTAAATATTTGTCCCTCTACTATATTTATGGGAGACCTACAGAGTAGGGCTCACATTCAAATATATGCAAACATTGTCATATCAATACGGATAAAGGTTACATGGAAGCTGATGTTTATGATTCTTTTTTTGGACTTGTAAGATATAGATAGCATATTGTCATATTTAAAATGTCCCAAACATCTGCCATGACAATAGCATGTTAGTCAAACCAGTTAATCATGCCACTACCTATGGGCACAGCAAACTCATGCTTAAATTCAAATTAAAAAATCTTTTTGGGTTAAGTAGAGAGAACAAACACACATTTGGCTTTAGTGACATGTATGCAGATTGTAAGCCAACTCTCCATGCTCACAGTTGAACAGAAGGAGTTACATACTCTGTTATTATCATATTTCATTGTTTCACATAATTATTCACAGTTGTCTTTGTTTTATTTCTTTGAACATACCTTCATTCAGTTTAAATCCAAAAACACATTCAGGCAACATGTGTTTCAAGGGACACACCCTCTTCCTCAGGGATGAAAATAATATAAAACAAATACACATTCATCAAAATCAGACATATTATACGTATTATATTAACGTATTATGAGGCCTTTTGGAGCGTTCTTTTGGCCAATATGTGTCTACACTCTTCAGAAGACCACTCTTCATTGACTCAAAATTCTGGACCTATACTATGATGGGATGAACTTTAGGATAAATCACCTTCTCCCTTGGAATGATTTGGCTTCTGCATATTTAATTGGCCCAAGAGACAAGCATCAACTTCTTTTTGAAATATTACTTCAAGGACAATTGAATTATCATTGACTCTATGGAACTATTGCTTATGATTTAGGCCCTTATTATCACCCTGGCGATCCGAAGACCGCCAGGGCCATTGTGGCAGTCTCACCGCCGACTGGCCGGCAGTTAAGAAGGCCACATTATGAGTGTGGAGGGTTGGCCTCTGCCAACCTGCCACATCCCTGCCTGTACAGCTAGGGCGGGTGGACAGCCAGGCTGGAGATTAGCATCTCCGGTCCGGCGGTCCACTAAAGATCGCCGGCAGTATGATGAGTCGGCTTTCCACCATGGTTTCTGCAGCAGTAGCACCGCCACGAAAACCCTGACGAAAAGGCTACAGGTGACAGGAAATGTCTTTCCTGTCACCGGCAGATGACTCCCCAACCAGCCCTCCTGAAATCCCAAAACCTCCCACCTCCCTTCCATACTATAACCCCCACCCCCCCTTCCAGTACAGCACCCCCCTCCCCGCATACATGCACACACACACCCACACGCACCCCGCATACACCCATTCACTAACACTTACATACAAGCATTCACTCACATGCATCCATACATGCATTTACTCACACACATCCATACACGCGTTCACTCACATGCATCTATATTTGCATTCACACAAACATTCCAACACGCACTCACTTCAACAATCATGCACGCATTCAGACACCCATACACACACGCATTCCAACACGCATACAGACACCCATATATACACACATTCAAACATGCAGTCAGAAACACATACACACACGCAGACACACTTACATTCAGATGCAGACAATACCCACTCACACACACACACACACCACTCCCCTCCCCTGTTGGACGATCGACTAACCTTGTCCGGCGAGGAGGTCGTCCGACAGGAAGCAGGAACAGGCGCTTCCTCCACCGGCAGCACCCCTCCATATGGACACTGCCAGTACGTATTACAGGTTGTAATATGGCTGGTGAAGTCCTTTTGGCAGGGCGGGGTCAGTGGTGGTACCCCCCATGCACCACCAACCACCAGCACGACTACTGGAGGATTTCCACCCAAATTGTGGCAGAAATCCTTCAGTATTCGTAATATGGTAGTCGGAAAACCGCCAGCCCTGGTGGTCTTCTGGCACTTGTGGCTTCAGCAGTCTCCTGAGAAGACCGCCAAAGTCATAATGAGGGCCGCAGTCTTCTCCCATTATTTTCTATTAATGTATTAATACTTGTTGACATACCTTTGGTATTGTTGCATGTTATTTGAAATTAATGAATTAATTTCTTGCATTTGATTGACTCCATGGTGTATTGTTATCAACAAACCATTCACATGAAACATTTTCCATAATCTTTCCCTTTGAGCGTAATTTTATGTTTTAATTTGTCTTCCTAAAATTCAGGGGTCACATGGAACACTATGCCCTCTATTTGTCTTCAAGGTTGGATCACTTTTCCAGACGGCAATACTCATATCTATGTTGATTGATTTTGCATAAAGACCTCATCTTACTATAGTTATAGTTTTCATTGTTTGTTGTTTATAAACCACTTACTTCAGCAGTTGTGATGTCTATGAACACTACAAATAAAAGATGCTACAAATAACCAACTTAGTGGTACTCAAGGTGTCAAACTCAGAAAGATAAAACCCAGTGTCACTATGCCAGTTTTCAGATTTGTGACTTATTGGTTAGACACATATGTCAGACGGAAGAGCTTAAACATCTTAATAATTTATTTAATAATTTAGACAGTTTTGTAGAGTGCTATACGTGTTGCCTCACAGACTCTTAAGAGAGCTAATGGGTGGGAGGTAGCATTCCTGTCATTCTAGTGATCCTAAAGTTGGGAGATGAGTAGCTCAGATCCATGAGGTGATAGGTCCTAGTGAAAAGGAATAGGGTAGGACATTGTCTTCTAGATAATAACATTTGCAAGAGTGTGGTGAATCCTGAATCAGATCTTGCTATGGGTTAATCCCATATATCCTGTGATGCCACAAAATAGTTTGAAATAGATTGTGTTCAACTCTCTCAAGGTGGTGGAATAGACTGGTTTCTTTTTAGGTCTTTTGTGGTTCTGTAGTAGATTGGTTTATTTTTATGTTCTTCATGACTGTGAGGTAGGTTGATTTAGTTTCCAGTTTTTCATGGTTTTGAGGTGCACTTTGACCTTTTCCAGGAAGCCATATGCATACTGTGTAAGGACTTGTAGTAGATCTTTTGATAAACCACTGTGCAGGGTGTTCATATGTTTTCAAAATCAAGTACTTTCTTAATGCCTGATTTGTGATTGATTATAGCTTTGGTAGGTGTGTCTTAATTGGGTAAATGTCCAGTTCAACAATATGGTAAGCAGCTTTGTTTTTTTCTTCACTTGAAAAGATGAAGCCTTCCTTCATCCAACACAATACATCAATGTTATTACTCGTACATTACTTCCCAGAGTCATTTACCATTTGTAATTGGATCTGACTGGAATAAGAATGAAGCTGAACTAAGTAGAGCTTAATTAAAGAGGCAACGGCAAAAGAAGGCATCAACATTCGATGCACAAGCCTGATTACCTGACTGTAGGTCAACAGGAAGTTCCAGATTAAACCCATTTCCGAAAATCTTAATCTGCCCACTCCAGTAACAAATTTAGTAAAATCTGATAATCAAAGAGAATCAAGGCTCTTTAAAGACGTGAAACTCGGCTGTCAGTCATTGAATAGGTTATTGTTTTCCTGTGTTCTTCGTACAGATTTGTAACCTCCCTTTCCGTTAAATTGCTTATGAACAGCAAGTTAGAGATTGACCTCTAGTTGGATCTGAAGAGATGGGTGAACAGTCCTTGTTTCAGCTGCTGATGTATTGAATCCTGCAACAGATAGGCATTTAATAGGCAGATAAAATCAGGAACATAATGTCAGTCAAACTACGATCATACAGCTAATGCAGATCCAACAGTCGAAAGCACTGCAACACTATGATCAAGTTACAGTGGATAATCAGCAGCTACAACAGTCTTTGGCCGAGATGACTGGGAAGGATACAGTACTCCCCACACAGGTTGTCGAGCTTCAGCAGTGGGTCACAGGCTCTGAGGTGGTTGTAACAGCCTTAGCAAGGGCAATTATATATCATGAGAGTCGACTGGCTCTGGGGCAATCCAAAATGGAGGACTTGGAAAATCCGTAATGCCACAATAACTTAAGGGTTTTTGGCATACCCGGAGGAAGAGAAGGCCCTCGGCAATTTATCGTAAAGCTATTCATGAGAGCCTCCCAGCTCTAGCAGACTGGAACAGGGATTCTCAAATCCAATGTGCACACCAACTCACGATCAAACGAAAGCGAATCAATTACATCCATGTCCAATCCTGATGTTTGTCCTGAGGCAGGCAATCGCTTTGCAAGGTCATCCTACAGAGCCAATTGCTATTGATACAATGTCAGTGTTTGTTCGATCTGACTTCTGTAAACTAACCATAGACTGGAGTTGGAAGTTATGTTAGTTGTTTGATCCACTGAAAGTTGTTGGTGCACAGGTCTTTCTTTAAGAACCAGCTAGACATAAGATCGTAAAGGATGGTCGGACACAGATTTGCTTTACTGAGTCAGACACAGCCTGAATTCTCAGCCAATGGCAGGGGTCAACGACTCCTGCCTGATTTAAGATTTCTATGGCTTAACTGTTATTGCTCCTAACTCTTGACTTATATATACAGAGGCTGGGGTGAACAGGTAATGCCTTCCTGAGATCACCACCAGGGGTCTATTTTTAACCCTGTCCAGGCGGTCCTATAATAAAATTAGAAAGTGACTGTGTCCTGAGACAGTTTTACTGTTCTGTTGTTTGTTTTGGTCCCCGGTTTTGTGCTTTATGTTTGTTGCGTGACAATTTATGTTTCCCTACCCTTTCTGCTCCACTCCAATTTGGGATTACGTAGGAGTGTGTTAGCAGCAGCCCAATGATGAAGAAAGCCACAATTTGTGGGTGAGGACAGTTTTTTCCACACTGGTGGGCACTCATTTTTTTGGGGGTGTTGATGCACTGGTTGTTTCTTGTCCTTTAGTGAAATTGATTGATATATTGGGAGGATGGACAAGGACGTTTTTCCTCTCACCCCTCTGTAGGTGTTGTATGGCATTCAGTACCACAGCCCAGGTCTCTGGAGTGCAGATTTGGTGTCCGAACATTTACACCATGCTTCCTGGACCGCTATTGTGAAGTCTGGAGAAAGGGAAATGATAGATGCCTGCCATTGTAGAGGGCTGTGCTATAGGGCGAGTCTCAGGCCACAGGAATTTAGGAGTCGCAAAAGTATTGGTCTGGGTGGGGCACTGGGAGAGGGGTGAGGGCCCAGAGAATGGTGGGCCCTCTCTACTACAAAGGTGGAAGTGAAGTTCTGATGGACGAGCAAATCAGACAGTAACCGTTCAACAAAAAGATCTAGGTGCCTCATGTCAGTGGACTTCACCACGCCTAATATGCGGATGTTATGGCAACGGCCCCATACTTTGAGGTCCTCATTCTTGATGGCCACTGGTTTAAGGAAAAGTTCTAACTTCTACAGTCGCTTGATTGTCATGGAGGCCGGTCCTCTAAACTAGAGGCGCATTTCTCCACTGATTCCAATATGGTATGCTGGTGGTCCAGTCGCTTCCCGATGTAGTGAGAGCAGCCAGGAAGGATATCGAATCTGCTGTCAATCACACGGAAGCCTGCTCGGAGCTCGGCAATGATGGCGTCTGCGCCGGATAGCTGTTCAATGCCAGAGCCCCTGGTGAACCCCCAACTCCATCATGGGCATAGACTTCAGAGTGTCTGTGGATTTTGATTTTTCAAATGGCAATCTACGTTGTTTAGGGTCACCCCATACCATGATTGGGTGGAGGTTGTCTCCGGGGCAAAGTCCGCAGTAAGAAAGAAAGTTGGATGGGTCGATGATGTCCAGGCATGGGTGGGCTCAGTTCCAATGCCGCAAGTAGAATCAGGAGAGAAGGTGATTCAGGGGAGCTCCTGCGAGGGGGGTAACAATAGCAGGGCCGGATGGTGGAGGCCCAATGCAGTAGATCAGTAATTGCCTGCCGCCACAGATTGGTTGGAGATCTGCAGTGGGTGGTGCCAGTGATCGCAGCTGCACAGATAGGGGTGAGGTGCTCAGGAGAGGATGGTGGGTCATTGATTATAACGAGCTGGAAGAGGCTATGTCACCTGCGGGGAGGCAGAGGCACAAGCCACAGAGTTGTCGCAGCACATGCAGTGCGGGCGCAGAGGCCTTATCCGACAGGGTCCAGCAGATGAGCTAGGCGGCCAGCGAGAGGAATAATGTTGACAAGGTTCGGCTGGTGTCAGCCGCAGGGCAGCAGTAGCTGGAGGCTGTGTGGCTGAAGCGGTCTCACCCCACGGGCCATGATGTAGTGTTGTTGAAGCCCCCAGTCAGACCATGCTGAACCCCCCAAGCAGGGATCATCCTGCGGTGTTGCGGCAGTGCCGGTGAGGCACGGTGAGGATGAAAACGACTCGGGGGGAAATTAGCGGGGGTCGCGAAGTCACAGCAGCCTAGGGCACTGCGGGTGCAGCAGTTCTACCACGCGGCCTGCCATGGGTGGGCAACAGGCAAGTGAGAAGATTAATGTACGTGGGGAAGAGTTGGTGCGGGCTGCAGGATAGCAGCAGTTGAGAGCAGTGCAGCATGGGAGGCCCCATGGGTCCCGATGCGGTGTAGTTGCTGACCCAAGAAATCCAGGCAGATCCGGCAAAGCAGGGGCCAGGCTGCAGGAAGCGGCAATGCCGGGAAAGCACGGCGCAGACAGGGATGGCTTCAGTTTCCCTGGTGATAGCATATCAGTGAGGGGCCCCAGGTCATCAGGAGGGGTGCACGGAAGGGCGACAGGCCCTGACCCAGGCCACCCAGGAAGCCACAGGGAGTGCTGCTGTGCCACTCGGCCCGCACCGCATGGATGCGAGGCACTCCCAGTGGGCCAGCCACGGCCCGTCACTGCATGGCCAGGAGCGCTAGGTGGCCTGGAGATGTCAGAGCAGACCAGGCTGCCCAGCAAGGCTTGGTGGCCTTGGTCCTCAGGCCCACCCATGCCTTCGGTCACCCGGGGGCACCGGAAGTAAGGCCGGGCACTCAGCTCATAGCAGAGATGATCAGCTGTGCGACACATGGCTACCTCCCATCTGCATTCATCCGGTCACTGATGACTGGAAAGGTGCAGAGGGGCACCCCGAATTATTGAGGGTGCAATTTTGGGCCCATTCTGATGCTGATCAGTGCCAGTTGCACCAGAGCTTAAATGGCATGCGGGCATCTTGGTCGCCGGCTTGGCCATGCCCCCAAGGTAAGAACATGTTTGTGTGTCAGTGGGTTCATTATTTAGATACTTCAATGATGCAAGACACAGCTTTACTTGTAATAGCATCAATCAAGTAAAGATAAAAATAAGTTTATGTGTGACTAACAGTCAGACATTAATCACACAAAAAGGTGATGGCAGGAAATCAGAAAATAGTCTAATTACTAGTAATCCAACTTGGCATAGCATTCCAAACCATAGTTTTTCCCCCGTGTCAAACTAGGCAGAAGCCCCCCTTATGCAAATCAGTACTGACCCTGCTCCTCATGGGTACAGTCCATCCCAAACTGCCAGGCAAGGGAGCACCAGCAACTACAACCATGATTTGGCCTTGTTAGGCCTTGTCAGTGAGGTATAGCTTGGACCCTAGGGCACAGTGAGATAGGGTCCTATGTCTCGGTATTCCCTGGGATACTAAGGGCTCTATTTACAAGGAAATGGCGCAGCCCGGTGCTGCAAGCAATCTTGCTGCTCCGAGCTGCGTAATTTCCAGAACACAGGGATGTGCCATATTTACAAGAATATGGCGCATCCCTGTGTTCTCTCTTACTCTGGTGCTAAATCAGCTGCCTAGCGCCAATGCAGGCACCCTTGCGACATGGTGCAAGGGTGCCTGCGTTGCCGGGGTGATTGTTTTTGTGCAGGAAGGAACACTTTCCTGCACAAAAACAATCGCTAATGGCGTTTTGCTCCTTCTATGTGTGCTGCAGAATGCAGCTCTAATGGAACCCGTAGGATGGCATTAGTTTTTGGCCCTGCCTCAGATTTATGTTTCTTTGTACATCTGGGGCTGTGTCCAAAAGCAATGGGTGTTGCATGGCTATGCCCACAGCATCACCCAATGCACGCCCATTTACCGCAGCCGAAAACTGCATCAGGATGGCCAATATTTACAAGGAGACGTTAAGCCACCGGAGTGTTGCTAAAAGTGATGCTCGGGTGGTGCAAGGGGCTCCTAAATATGCTCCTGAGTGTTAAATCAATCACATAACGTGATGGGAGGAATGCTTACAAATATCCAAACCACTAGCAATCAGTCGGAGAAGCATTCCAAGTCACAGTTTTTTGGCTACTTTGTCACTCTAGACCAGGGGCCTTCAAACTGGGGGGTGGGCTCCCCGAGAGGTGCCTCAAGGGATCCCGGGGGGGAGGTAACAGTACTTAACTGTAATGTTTAAATACATCTAGACACATTTAAACATTGCCTTCTTTATAAAATATTTGTGAAAAATTCTGAGGGGGGCCCACTGATTTTTATTTTTCAAATGGGGGGGCGCGGCATTAAAAGGTTTGGAGAGCGCTGCTCTAGATAGAGGTCCAAATAGGCCGAAAACAGTCTTGGGTTGGTTGTGTACCTGTTCAGAGGGGTCCTGGCTTGGAGGTTCAGGATGGACTCTTTCTATGGGAGTAGGACAAGACTGATAGCTGGGTCTAATCCGAGCTGTCGTGGTGGATAGAAATGCAGTGGTTTAAAATGCAATCCCAAGCGATTGTCAATGGTCAGTTTATTTGCAGACATTCCTCCCATCACCTTTTGTGTCTTTAACCTTCAAGCATACCTTAACAGGAAGTGATTCTGTTTAGGACTAATCAAATAATACACATAGGCCCATATTTATACTTTTTTAGCTCTGCTGTTGCGTCATTTTTTTACGCAAAAGCAGCGGAAACTTACAAAATACAATTATGGCCTATATCTGTACTTTCTTAACGCCGCATTTGCACCGCTTTTTGATGCAAAAGCGGCACAAACTTACAAAATACAATAGTATTTTGTAAATTTGCGCCTCTTTTGCATAAAAAAATGACGCAAATGCGGCACTAAAAAGGTATAAATATGGGCCTACATTTTGTAAGTTTGTGCCGCTTTTGCGTCACAAAATGACGCAAATGCGTCACTAAAAAAGAATAAATATGGGCATAGATTGTAACTGACATTTTACCAACATTCAAACGTGTCAGTTTATGTGGCTATCTTGATGTGTTTGTTTTTTCCCATGCAGAACACGTTTTGTCTTCTTGTGCTGCTTCAAATCGAACAAACATAGCAACTAAAAAACAACATAAGTGCTTTCTGTGATCCACAACTTGTTTACATGAAAATGTAAGGTGCATCATGTTTTTTAGTACTTTAGCTTGGCTGCAAAGGAAACAAAGCAACAGAAGGGAAAAACGTTCTAAGCAGCACCATCTACACAAACGAAAATAGCCCAAAGCAACACATGAAGATCTTAAATATGCAAATTCACAACACAACGCTCCCTTCTCTAACACTCGTCCCATATCAACTGAGCAGGAACACAGCACTGCAACCAAAAACAAACATGGTGACAGGCAATATGACAGGCAAGCACTCAAGAGACCAAGAAGCAACAAATCAGAAGCAGAGGATTTCAATGTGTCCACGATGCCAGCCAATTGGAAAATAGAACGTTTCTGTCGAAGTATAGAACACACTGCTGCCTGGAACCAGAATAAAAGCTGTCTGTAGCGATAAGGCAGAAAGTGATCCCCATCCCAATGCTGCTGGCAACTCCTCCAACCATTCCCCTCCTCGGGCCGGATAGGGAACCCAAAGCGGCCCTGGCAAATTTGGTGATACCAGCCACCATAGGATGCGTAGCGAGCGTGCCTGACCACTACAATGGTGTGTTGGTGGCGGGGGTGGGGGGGTTTTACCCTCCAAGAAGATTTTGGGAATAAATGGCAAAAAATCATATATTCAATGGTATTAGTTTTTACAGCATAGTAAATGATGACCTTACAGTGCACCAGGGTACTGCGATTTTTATTGGGGCTCTCAATTATTCCCTCACCATCACCCTCCAACAGTGCCTCTCATCTCTCCATAGCCCCTCCTCACATGCATTTCATTTGTGTTATAGCGCCTCTCTTACTAGTATAGGGTGTCAGAGCACTTTACATCACACACACATACAGAGAGAATGACTCATACATATGTAAATCAGTGTTTAGAAAATGTTACATAAGACGCAGGGGATTACAAGGAGTAGGCTTCACATGTCAACCATACTGGCATACTGGTAGACATTTTTTAAGAGTGCTTGGTCTGGGGTAGCATTCACTCGGGATTCTGAAAGTAACACATTGGTTATGGTTGACTTTACTAATAACAATGTATTTCTACCCAAACAAACCCTTTTCAGCAAAATCATGATAAGGAAAGACTGGGACAAAACATGCAGATTTCATGCAGCTCTTTGATGGTAGGTCATAGCTGGCTGTGCTAAATTATGATTGTAACTTTTGAATTGCACAGTACCAAAGGAATCTCTGTGACAAAAGCAGTAACACACTGAGCATTGCACACAAAATACTGTTCTGTGATATGCAGGGCATACATTCTTTGCAGCAGGCATAGTAACCTTCTGCGCTACCTTAGATGAGTCAAAACGGCCACTAGACAATCTTTCTCCAGTAGGTACATTAATCCCCAGAGTTATCTTGGCACTTTTATTGTTGCCTGAGTACTGTTGGACATGCAAGGGTACTTTGGAGAGCTTTTAAAACTGCTGCACTGCTACAAACTGCCTCCTCCCACCCCAGTAACAAAAGCGGACCCCCACCCTTCCAGCCTCCCGGGGAAACACCCAACGTTTGATACGGCCAGTCCGGCCTCAGATGCTGGCTATTCCTCCAACCCATGCTCTTTTTTGTTGCTGCGCATATTCAGGGATGCCTGCAAGAGACGAGCTCTGCGTTATGCTCATCTTGGTGTGATTGGCCAGTGAGTGCACTAATCTCTAAGCAGTGCATAATTTCCCATGGGACTAATACGGTGGGAATCATATAGCATGGCGAATGATGACCAGGCAGGCTTCTGTCACCAAGCTGCCAGCAATCCAATTTACAGTTATTAACAGGAAATCAGTAAGGGTGATACATGGTGCAGACAGGCTTATAGTACAGTGCTTTTTCCATATGTTTCCTTGTCAATGTCGTATTTACTGAAAACGTGTTGATTTTCCTCAGTATGTTTTATCTATCTATCTATCTATCTATCTATCTATCTATCTATCTATCTATCTATCTATCTATCTATCTTTCTATCTATCAGTCCGTCCATCCATCTATCTGTCTATCTACCTGCCTGGTGCAGCTGTGTGCAACTGATGTTCAGTTTGTCACCGCTCAAAACACAACCGTGAGATGTCTATAAATAAGGCAGCAATTCAAAGAGTGCACACAGGAGACCAGGCTCCATGAAGTCCCACCTTTCAAGGGGCCCCAAAAAGTTTAGGAGGCCCCCATTTAGACCAGGGCTAATGTATATCTATGAGATATGGGAGATATGGGAGACTCAGGGGCCTCTTATCACGTTCTCCAAAGGGGCCCCATGTATCCATTTACCCGGATATCTATTTAATGTCCACCTCTAAATAAGGCCCTTAGTCTGAAACAAAGATTATGAAATAGTTTATCGCTGTCTGGCCTTTGACACAGCTTTAGATGTTTCACCAGACTGTTTTTCCAAAATATTAACACACATTATGCATACATACAAGGTCTCTCGGTCAGTAGGGCTCATCCACTGGTTTATTTGACTATCATTTACATTTTGCTTCCACCCACCACAGCATACAACTTGAGGCAATAGGTCAGCCCACTTTACCCATTATCTTCCTTCACTTTGAGTGCCTACACAAAGCCTGTGTACTTTGTTCACATCCACCTAAAAATAGATTTACAAGTTCTTGTAAATCTGGTAATACATCAAAAATCCATGTATGTTGCATGGGAACACGCACACTACACAATGGACACACCTCCCTGGCACAAAGTAATGTAACACAGTCATTTGTGCTGCATTACATTACTCGAGATTTATGAAGTCACGCACGGCAATGCAAGTTGGCCTTGTGTGGCTTCATAAATCTCACTTACGGTTTGCGTCACTCTTGCACCATGCTGCAAGAGCGACTCAAACCGGGTCATAAATATGGTACATATTTTATAGAACAGAATTTACTGGGTTTTTGGCAAGGAGTGTTACACACCCTTAAACTGGTGGTGCAACCCCTACAGGATTGAGGGTGACAGGTTTGACTGTCACTGATTTGCTCTGCCCAACTAGGCTTAGGGGACCCAGGCAGGGAAAACAAACAGATGCCCAACCCACAGGGGGGGACACGCCATACTTACCGAGTTTGATTCTGAAAAGCAACATAAAATACCAAGCAAATGGAAAAAAAACATGGGGGGTCATTCTGACCCCGGCGGGCGGCGGGCGGCGGTTGCCGCCCGCCTGGCGGGAACCGCCATTTGGCCGCTCCGCGGTCAAAAGACCGCTGCAGCCATTCCAACCTTCCCGCTGGGCCGGCGGGCGCTAACATTGTTAGCGCCCGCCGGCCCAGCAGGAAGGAGGCCTGCAACACTGAAGCCGGCTCCGAATGGAGCCGGCGGTGTTGCAGGTGTGCGACGGGTGCAGTTGCACCCGTCGTGCTTTTCACTGTCTGCTAGGCAGACAGTAAAAAGCAGGCTGGGGCCCTGTTAGGGGGCCCCTGCACTGCCCATGCCAGTGGCATGGGCAGTGCAGGGGCCCCCAGGGGCCCCTAGACACCCGTTACCGCCAGCCTCTTCCTGGCGGTGTAAACCGCCAGAAACAGGCTGGCGGTAAGGGGGTCAGAATCCCCATGGCGGATTCGCCCAGCCGGGGGAAATCCGGCGGGAAACCACCGGACCCGGTTTTCTGACCGCGGCTTTACCGCCGCGGTCAGAATGGGCAGGGAAGCACCGCCAGCCTGTTGGCGGTGCTTCCGTCATTTGCGGCCCCCATGGTGCCTGTTCGGGATTCAGCTGTGCCTTCAGTGCGTCCACTGCAGTAAATTGTTGTAGTGGAAAGTGGGGAGGGTCAGAGCGTTGCTGAATCTTGTAACAATCAGGCAATGCTGACTCTCATGATTTCTTCGGAGACTGATTTTCTTTCTAACAGTGCCCCAATTAACATATTGCATACAATATTGGCATAGCAAAAAAGTGAAATTAAGAAGTAAGTTACTCTGATATCTCCAGAAGAATGGGGGAATATGATTGGCTTAAATCGCACACCTAAAATCAAATCTAACAAGAACTGGCAAAGCCACAGGGTTAGCATGCTTTTTAATTCCTTACTAGCATACTGCTGTGAAAAATATAAACAATTGCTTTATGCACGCAGTACAGCCCCAGGGACATGAATTTAATGTGATGATTCAGTGTAGTGTTGAGATGTAAAATAGTCCCTCATGTATTGCATGCACGCATTCTGTAAGTGGTGGAAATATACACCACATTGACAGTAGCATGAGGTTGGCTATAAATACTACTCTGGCAAGAGTCAAATCACCCCCTATATACATTGGAAACATTAATAACATTGGGTCTTTTGTCAGCTGCACTGGTAAGCTAGACCTAAAAATGATATTCCTGCACATGTGGTCTCAAAGACCTGTTCCTGTCTATACAATAGTGCTATAGCTGTAGTAAATGGGATTGTCGTAGTTGATGGCATTGTTTTTAAGTAAGATTCAACTGGATAACCTTTGTAAAAGTAGAATGCTATATTACACTATCAGATGTTCTTCAGAAACACCCCTGGATACACACACTTCAAACGTTTTTGGAAAACATGTATAAATGTTTGTGAATGATCAAAACAAGCACTTTAGTGTGTGTCCTGCCATTTGATAAAGTGTTGTTTTGACCAATGACTTTGTGTTTCACCACTGCGCATATTAGTCGCTCAATGTTCACCAGTAGCACATGGTATGTTTTGTTCAGTTTAGCCGCCTATGGGCTTTGACATTGCATTAGTCATTACATTCTGTATTGTGCCTATTGGCTTTGACATGGCATTAGCCATTACTTTCTGTATTCAGTTTAGCCGTCTATGGGCTTTGACATTGCATTAGCCATTACATTCTGTATTCTGCCTATTGGCTTTGACATGCTGTATCCAGTCTAGCCGCCTATTGGCTTTGACATTGCATGCCTATTGACTTTGACATGATGTATTCAATTTAGCTGCCTATTGACTTTGACATGCTATTAGATATTCTGCCTATTGGCTTTGACATGATATCATATATTACATTTTGTATTCAGCTTAACTGCCTATTGGCTTTGACATGATATTATACATTACACTTTGTATTCAGCTCCGCTGCCTTTTGGCTTTGACATGATATTATACATTGCATTTTGTATTCAGCTCAGCTGCCTATGGGCTTTGACATGATATAAGACATTGTATTTTGTATTCAGCTTAGATGCCTATTGGCTTTGACATGACACTAGACATTGCATTTGATATTTAGGTTAGCTGCCTATTGCCTTTAACATGACATTGCATTTGATATTTAGGTTAGCTGCCCATTGCCTTTAACGTGGAGTTCTGTATTTTTCCAAGCTGTGTTTTTGCACCAGAGAACCAAGATGTTTTGCTCTCACAGTAGACTAGACCTGATAAGAGAGAGTACATGGGCGTCGTTTCTCTTCCCTTGAGCTTGGGAACAGGAGTAGTCTTGGAGACCTGGCCAGTCTCCAAAAGGCTTGCTCAGTTTCCCAGGTCTGAGAGGAGGGGGCACACCTTTGTAACGAATGTAACAGGCTGCAGAGAGTCAGATTCGAATCTGCCGGACCTCGTGCTGGAGCTTGGCGCAGGCTGCCAGCAATCCCGTGTGGGTAGATGAATCTCTCTTTCTCGCGGTTGACAGGGGTCCTCAGCTTGCAGACCTTAGAAAGATGAAGCTGTGAATAGTTCCCACACGGTGAAGTATTTGTTTTGCTTTGCATTCAATATCTTATAAATATAACCTGCTGTGTATATTGCAAACTGATATATTTTGTTTGATTAACGCGGACTTGAAAGCTACTAATTCGTCATTCATATAACAACAATAAAAGTCTTCTTTGACCTCAGAAGTGCATTTCTGTTGTGTTATGTTAGTGCTTAGAAACTAAATAAGAGGAAAGCACTACAGTGTGTTTCAAGAGCTTACCACAATGTCTTTGCTGATTCCATACATGTCCCACATTCTGCTTTTACTCCAAATACACATGACAGCCGAAAAGTGTATTATTTCATTCGCTTCAATAATATTTTATCCCTCCCTTCCAAGAATCCTAAAACTTTCTGACATTAGGTCGGATGACCCAACGGGACACCTTCTTTCATTTCAATCTTAACCCAGTTTTGCCTATATGACAGGTAAAGTTTTTTAAAGACGGTTGCATCCCTTTCCGGCTCATGACTAAACCCAGATTAATTATCTGGGGGCCCGTGCAAGGAATATGGGTTGATGAGAAGCTTTCATTTTACGGGCAACACGCCCAATAAACATGACTTTGGATTGCTTGTCAATCTCCAGCTCAAGGATCCTGCCAAATGGGCACCATATTTTCTAAGACATTTAGGGCCAGATGTATCCAAGCTTTTTGCATTCGCAAACGGTGCGAATGCCCGTTTGCAAATGCAAAAAGCCATTTCAGAATGTATCAAAGGCATTCTGAATGCAATTTTAAGGAATCGCTAAAATAGAGATTCCTTAAAATTACGACCCTGTTTAGAGAGTCCATTTAGGGCCAGATGTATCCAAGCTTATTGCATTCGCAAACGGTGCGAATGCCCATTTGCAAATGCAAAAAGCCATTTCAGAATGTATCAAAGGCATTCTGAATGCAATTTTAAGGAATCGCTAAAATAGAGATTCCTTAAAATTACGACCCTGTTTAGAGAGTCCATTTAGGGCCAGATGTATCCAAGCTTTTTGCATTCGCAAACGGTGCGAATGCCCGTTTGCAAATGCAAAAAGCCATTTCAGAATGTATCAAAGGCATCCTGAATGCAATTTTAAGGAATCGCTAAAATAGAGATTCCTTAAAAGTACGACCCTGTTTAGAGAGTCGCAAATTGCGACTCTCTAAATAAGAAATCGCAAATAAGGACTCCTTATTTGCGATTTCTAAAGCACATGTAAGAAGCAATTCCTTAATGCGAATTGGGCATTAAGGAATCGCTATTACCACCAAGTTGAACTTGGTGGTAACCATGTGCAAATTTTAAAAATGCATTTAAAATGCATGTTTATAATTTACATGTAAAGCACACAAGCCCTTTTGGCATGTGTGCACCTTACATGTTGTAAAAAAAAAATTGGGGTGCAGCAGAGGGGGCCTTAGGTCCCCAGCACCCTGGACTCTGCATTTCCCAAAATTGCGAATTCCAGTTAGGAGTCGCAATTTGGGACATGTAAAATATTCGCAAATATGGGCCGACAGGCCCATAGGTGCGAATGGGGCCGGTAGCACAATTTGCGATTCGGTAATAGCATTTGCGATTTTTAAGAAATCGCTATTACCAAATCGCAAATGTGATACATTGCATTTTGCGAAATAGAAATAGCGATTTCTTAAAAATCGCTATTTCCGATTCGCAAAAGGCCTTTTTCATACATCTGGCCCATAGCCACTAAGAGGTATTAGTTTTTGTCTTTTACTGATGTTTTACTGGTGTTATTGGTTTATGTAGCACTGGTACTTTAATGGGTAAATTAATTTATGCCCTTTTTTAAGGATCAGTTGTTAGTGGGGAAAGGCATCAGTAGGCTTGGATTACAGCTTACACAATGCATAGTCTATCAATAATGTAAGTATTGTAATAACATAATCCTCTATGAATAAAGTAAGCACTGATTCCTTATTAGCTAAAGCAAATTGTCTTGCACACAAGTTTATATGTACATTAATAGAATGGCAGCAGAAATTTTAAAATATGTTTTTAAGACAACATTTTTAGGGTTGGACTGCTCCCATCTCTTTGGAGCACTCTTAAGCGAAATAATGTAAAGGCTTTTAGGAGTGGCTACGTTGTCTGGATGCATGTAAATTGATTTTATAGTAGCCAATGGTTTTAATTAACTATGCTAATAAACTTGACTTGACTTGACTTCTAAGACATTTGCCACCCTGCTACAATGCCATCTTGTTTGCCAGAAATCCATGCTGGTTATACCAGATCTGGAACAACCAGGGAAAATATCAGGCCAATGTCATTAACTATTTTGGAGGTAACGTAGGCCCTCATAATACACATACTGAACCATTTCAAATCTTTTGGTTCAAATGTCCACCTTCCTATGTTCACAAGGCCTCAGCCTTGAGAATCAGAGAAAAGGATGAGGACTTGCGGGAAATAATAATTCTAGAAATCCATGTTTGGAACTTTTGTTCAGCATGTTTCTGCCTACCTGCCCAAATGGGTCTGTGCCATTCCTCACGACCTATATCATTTGTTATACTCTAATCTAAATATTTGTCCCTCCACTATATTTATGGGAGATCTACAGAGTAGGGCTCACATTCAAATGTATGCAAACATTGTCATATCAATACGGATAAAGGTTACATGGAAGCTGATGTTTATGATTCTTTTTTTGGACTTGTAAGCTATAGATAGCATATTGTCATATTTAAAATGTCCCAAACATCTGCCATGACAATAACATGTTAGTCAAACCAGTTAATCATGCCACTACCTATGGGCACAGCAAACTCATGCTTAAATTCAAATTAAAAAATCCTTTTGGGTTTAGTAGAAAAAACAAACACACATTTGGCTTTAGTGACATGTATGCAGATTGTAAGCCAACTCTCCATGCTCACAGTTGAACAGAAGGAGTTACATACTCTGTTATTATCGTATGTCATTGTTTCACATAATTATTTACAGTCGTCTTTGTTTTATTTCTTTGAACATACCTTCATTCAGTTTAAATCCAAAAACACATTCAGGCAACATGTGTTTCAAGGGACACACCCTCTTCCTCAGGGATGAAAATAATATAAAACAAATACAAATTCATCAAAATCAGACATATTATATGTATTATATTAACGTATTATGAGGCCTTTTGGAGCGTTCTTTTGGCCAATGTGTGTCTACACTCTTCAGAAGACCACTCTTCATTGACTCAAAATTCTGGACCTATACTATGATGGGATGAACTTTAGGATAAATCACCTTCTCCCTTGGAATGATTTGGCTTCTGCATATTTAATTGGCCCAAGAGACAAGCATCAACTTCTTTTTGAAATATTACTTCAAGGACAATTGAATTATCATTGACTCTATGGAACTATTGCTTATGATTTAGGCCCTTATTATCACCCTGGCGATCCGAAGCCCGCCAGGGCCATTGTGGCAGTCTCACCGCCGACTGGCCGGCAGTTAAGAAGGCCACATTATGAGTGTGGAGGGTTGGCCTCTGCCAACCTGCCACATCCCTGCCTGTACAGCTAGGGCGGGTGGACAGCCAGGCTGGAGATTAGCATCTCCGGTCCGGCGGTCCACTAAAAATCGCCGGCAGTATCATGAGTCGGCTTTCCACCATGGTTTCTGCAGCAGTAGCACCGCCACGAAAACCCTGGCGAAAAGGCTACAGGTGACAGGAAATGTCTTTCCTGTCACCGGCAGATGACTCCCCAACCAGCCCTCCTGAAATCCCAAAACCTCCCACCTCCCTTCCATACTATAACCCCCACCCCCCCTTCCAGTACAGCACCCCCCTCCCCGCATACATGCACACACACACCCACACGCACCCCGCATACACCCATTCACTAACACTTACATACAAGCATTCACTCACATGCATCCATACATGCATTTACTCACACACATCCATACACGCGTTCACTCACATGCATCCATATTTGCATTCACACAAACATTCCAACACGCACTCACTTCAACAATCATGCACGCATTCAGACACCTATACACCCACGCATTCCAACACGCATTCAGACACCCATATATACACACATTCAAACATGCATTTAGAAACACATACACACACGCAGACACACTTACATTCACATGCAGACAATACCCACTGACACACACACACACCACTCCCCTCCCCTGTTGGACGATCGACTTACCTTGTCCGGCGAGGAGGTCGTCCGACAGGAAGCGGGAACAGGCGCTTCCTCCACTGGCAGCACCCCTCCATCAGGACACCGCCAGTACATATTACAGGTTGTAATATGGCTGGTGAAGTCCTTTTGGCAGGGCGGGGTCAGTGGTGGTACCCCCCCCCCCATGCGCCTCCAAGCACCAGCACGACTACTGGAGGATTTCCACCCAAATTGTGGCGGAAATCCTTCAGTATTCGTAATATGGTAGTCGGAAAACCGCCAGCCCTTGCGGTCTTCTGGCACCTGTGGCTTCAGCAGTCTTCTGAGAATACCGCCAAAGTCATAATGAGGGCCGCAGTCTTCTCCCATTATTTTCTATTAATGTATTAACACTTGTTGACATACCTTTGGTATTGTTGCATGTTATTTCAAATTAATGAATTAATTTCTTGCATTTGATTGACTCCATGGTGTATTGTTATCAACAAACCATTCACATGAAACATTTTCCATAATCTTTCCCTTTGAGTGTAATTTTATGTTTTAATTTGTCTTCCTAAAATTCAGGGGTCACATGGAACACTATGCCCTCTATTTGTCTTCAAGGTTGGATCACTTTTCCAGGTGGCAATACTCATATCTATGTTGATTGATTTTGCATAAAGACCTCATCTTACTATAGTTATAGTTTTCATTGTTTGTTGTTTATAAACCACTTACTTCAGCAGTTGTGATGTCTATGAACACTACAAATAAAAGATGCTACAAATAACCAACTTAGTGGTACTCAAGGTGTCAAACTCAGAAAGATAAAACCCAGTGTCGCCAAGCCAGTTTTCAGACTTGTGACTTATTGGTTAGACACATATGTCAGAAGGAAGAGCTTAAACATCTTCATAATTTATCTAATAATTTAGACAGTTTTGTAGAGTGCTATACATGTTGCCTCACAGACCCTTAAGAGAGCTAATGGGTGGGAGGTAGCATTGCTGTCATTCTAGTGATCCTAAAGTTGGGAGATGAGTAGCTCAGGAATGGTATGTCAGATCCATGAGGTAATATGTCCGAGTGAAAGGGAATGGGGTAGGACATTGTCTTCTAGATATTAACATTTGCAAGAGTGTGGTGAATCCTGAATCAGATCTTGCTATGGGTTAATCCCATATATCCTGTGATGCCACAAAATAGTTTGAAATAGATTGTGTTCAACTCTCTCAAGGTGGTGGAGTAGACTGGTTTATTTTTAGGTCTTTTGTGGTTCTGTAGTAGATTGGTTTATTTTGATGTTCTTCATGACTGTGAGGTAGGTTGGTTTAGTTTCCAGTTTTTCATGGTTTTGAGGTGCACTTTGACCTTTTCCAGGAAGCCATATGCATACTGTGTAAGGACTTGTAGTAGATCTTTTGATAAACCACTGTGCAGGGTGTTCATATGTTTTCAAAATCAAGTACTTTCTTAATGCCTGATTTGTGATTGATTATAGCTTTGGTAGGTGTGTCTTAATTGGGTAAATGTCCAGTTCAACAATATGGTGAGCAGCTTTGTTTTTTTCTTCACTTGAAAAGATGAAGCCTTCCTTCATCCAACACAATACATCAATGTTATTACTCGTACATTACTTCCCAGAGTCATTTACCATTTGTAATTGGATCTGACTGGAATAAGAATGAAGCTGAAATAGGTAGAGCTTAATTATAGAGGCAACAGCAAAAGAAGGCATCAACATCCGATGCACCAGCCTGATTACCTGACTGTAGGTCAACAGGAAGTTCCACATTAAACCCAACTCTGAAAATCTTAATCTGTCCCGCTCCAGTAACAAATTTAGTAAAATCTGATAATCAAAGAGAATCAAGGCTCCTTAAAGACGTGAGGCTCGGCTGTCAATCATTGAATAGATTATTGTTTTCCTGTGTTCTTCGTACAGCTTTGTAACCTCCCTTTCTGTTAAATTGCTTATGAACAGCAGGTTAAAGATTGACCTCTAGTTGGAAATGACTTTGGGATCTGAAGAGATGGGTGAACAGTCATTGTTTCAGCTGCTGAGGTATTGAATCCTGCAACAGAGAGGCATTTAATAGGCAGATAAAATCAGGAACATAATGTCAGTCAAACTACGATCATACAGCTAATGCAGATCCAACAGTCGAAAGCACTGCAACACTATGATCAAGTTACAGTTGATAATCAGCAGCTACAACAGTCTTTGGCCGAGATGACTGGGAAGGATACAGTACTCCCCACACAGGTTGTCGAGCTTCAGCAGTGGGTCACAGGCTCTGAGGAGATTGTAACAGCCTTAGCAAGGGCAATTATATATCATGAGAGTCGACTGGCTCTGGGGCAATCCAAAATGGAGGACTTGGAAAATCCGTAATGCCACAATAACTTAAGGGTTTTTGGCATACCCGGAGGAAGAGAAGGCCCTCTGCAATTTATCGTAAAGCTATTCATGAGAGCCTCCCAGCTCTAGCAGACTGGAACAGGGATTCTCAAATCCAATGTGCACACCAACTCACGATCAAACGAAAGCGAATCAATTACATCCATGTCCAATCCTAATGTTTGTCCTGAGGCAGGCAATTGCTTAGAAAGGTCATCCTACAGCGCGAATTGCCATTGATACAATGTCAGTGTTTGTTCGATCTGACTTCTGTAAACTAACCATAGACTGGAGTTGGAAGTTACGTTAGTTGTTTGATCCACTGAAAGTTGTTGGTGCACAGGTCTTTCTTTAAGAACCAGCTAGACATAAGATCGTCAAGGATGGTCGGACACAGATTTGCTTTACTGAGTCAGACACAGCCTGAATTCTCAGCCAATGGCAGGGGTCAACAACTCCTGCCTGATTAAACATTTCTATGGCTTAACTGTTATTGCTCCTAACTCTTGCTTAATGCCTTGATTTTGCTTATCTACCTTTTTTGGGCTTGTAATTTTTTTTCTTTGCTTTGCTGGTGGGGGGCTTTAGTGGTGGGGCCCAAGGGTAGGGATCTCACAAGTACTGTCCTTCCAGCTGACAGCCTAGGGTGGGCTGATCTTTATTTCCAGATACTGGCGGGAGAGGATGTTCCGAGGTTGGAGTTTTGCTCTAATTTTGACGTTTGCTCAGGCACTTTATTTTGAGTGGAGTTTGCTGGGTTCTGGGGGTAAGTGGGAAAAAATGAACCAGAATGATCACAAAGTTCTATTTGAGTGGGTATCTAGTTATGTCACTTGTCAGTGCTTGAGACAAAAGGATGGGCTTGAGACTAATTTCTTGTTACAAAGTCTAAGCTTAAGGTAATGTGTTGGAATGTTGCCAGCCTTAATCGTCCTCTTAAGCGACAATTATTGAGGGAAGAGATAGCACTGTATAAGCCACAGTTGCTGTGTTTGACCGAGACTCAACTGGCATATTAGGATAATTTGTTGCTGAAACATCTTGGCTATAATACTATTATAGGCACTCGCAGTCAGTATGTATTTGTGGGGCCACTATACTCTGCACTAGGCATGTGAGTATAGGGTTCTTAAAACTGCTTCTGATCCCATGGGGAGGTGGGCAATCTCCCAGCTTGTCATCTTCGGTCATAAAAATTCTGCACAGTATACAGCCCAAATGCAGATGAACCAGGGATATTTGATTGGTTGTTCTTAGGACTGCTAGATTGGGTGGGTGGCCCTAATAATAAGGGGTGATTTTAACTGTATAATGAATTATGGGAAAGACACCACTAATCGCTTTGCTCACCCCCGCATGGTCAAAATAAGGGAATCTATTCTAGACATTGCCGCCTGCATGATTAGACTGATGTACGTAGTGCTCCCTATTCTCATAGGCCAGGGTGCACTTTTTACTCCTCACCCTCACAAAGCACTACTCAGAATTGTTATGTTTTTGTTGGGTCACGGCTAAGTCAAGGTGCTGAAATGGAATCCGGCCCCAAGATCACTCAGACCATTAACCAGTATTGCTTACATTTCCATTAAATAGCAGCGGTACCAGTTTGCATTTCCTCTGAATATCCTCTCCAATCCTGCCTATCGCACCTATCTATCTGGGCTACTTAGGGAATTTATAAGATCGAACTCAGGAACAGTTCTCCGCATGTTGTGTGGGATGCCATGAAGGCATTTACACAGGGGGCCATCTTACAGTTCATCCTTGATAATAATAATTTGGAGCAGGAGGTGGTAATCAAGTTGACTCAACAATTAAGGGAGTTGGAGCAACAGCACACCCAAGCAATGTTTTTTTAGAAACCCGGGGGAGTCAGCTATGTACCTCGAGTTAGTAGCAAGGCAGTGTCTCTTAGACTGAGGATTTAGGGAGAGGTTTGCTGCCAACTAGACTCTAATATGAGTATGGGGAGAAAGTTAGACGAACATTAGCCCATCAGATTTTAGAGAGAAGATCTAGGAGTATAATTCAATGTATCAAAGACAATGACGGAGTCATTCACACTAGTCCTCAAGCTGTCACTGAGCAGTTTACTGTCTTTTATAAGAATATTTATAGCTTCAACCAATTAGTCAGTCAGGTTTCTTGGAATATTTACGGGGGGCTGTCTACCTTCTCTAGATGAATATCAGACCTCGGTTCTGCAGGAAGATATTTCTGTGTCTGAGGTCGAGGCTGCAATTAGAGTCTGTTGTCCAGAAAGGCCAGAAAGGAGGTCGGGGAAGATACCATCCCATTTGAATTCTATGAAATATTAATCGATAGACTCGTCCCAGAATTAATGCAGCTCATTGACCATATCGATAGAGGCAGAAAGATTCCGGCCTCATGAACCCTTACTAATATGATTGTCTATCTGAAGAAAGACAGGCCACTGGAGGGCAAGGATCCTTACCAGCCCATTTCCTTGAATAATTTGGTCCATTATCTGGTTTCACCGCAACAGCACAGCTTTGCGCCCGGTAGGAACACTACCAATCATATAAATAGGGCAAATGCCGTATTCAACAGTACCGAAATGTTGGGTGAAAGGGACAGCATGATCCTGTTAAACACAGAGAATTCCTTTGACCGGGTAACATGGGACATCCTGTGGTCAACAATGAGAGTTCTCGGTATTGGTAGAAGACTTAATATGTGGGCATAGTCTCTCTATAAAAATCCTAAGGGTAAACTAGTCTATGGTAGGAATCCCTTCAGGGCCACCCGAAAGGGATCCCTGCTTTGTCAACTTTTGTTGGCACTTTACATCAAACCATATTTAAGGTCCCTTTTACTCAACCAAGGGATCAAGCCAGTGATATCTAACTGCTTTGAGGTTAAAATTACAGCCTATTCTGGCGACATGGCTATCTTTACTCCAGATCCACTTGCAACTATCGACCTAGTTTCATTCGAGGCCACTAGGTCCGGAACTCTCTCCGGGTATAAATTATTTTTTTTTTAAATGCATGTTTTACTCAATTTTCAACCAGAATCCAATCCTGGAGACAGTTTCAACAGCTACCTACCTAGGGGTTAGGCTTGGTAGCAGAGTGGACCATATTTTTAAATTGAAATATGAACCTCTCTCGCAGTCAGTCACTGCCAATATGCACTTATGGATTGACTTCCAATCAATAAACTAGGTCATTGCAACACCACAAAAAAAATGACTGTTTTACTAAAATTCTTATACCTTTTGAGGGCAATACCACTTCGGGTCCCAGACTCATTCTTTAAGCATCTTGACGGTGTTTTTGGCAGCCTCATATGGGGCTATAGGAGGGCCAGGCAAGCTATTTGTTTTTTTTTTTAATTCCCATACAACCAGGGGGCTTCCAGTTACCTAATTTTAAGGTGTACTTTTGGGCTGCCTTTGGAGGCCTTATTGGGAATCCGCTTATGGTTCATGACCCATCTATTCTGGGCTTTCAACTAGCATTGGGATCAGATGTTAGGTTTTTTTTCATAGACCTTCTGATCCCAACTACTGCAAGTGGGTCCGGTTTAATATTTCTAAAGACATCATTCGTATCTGGAGGAGAATCTGCTCCAACTACTCCTTGCCTACCTATTACACATATACACTATGATGGGGGAATGTGGCATTGCCCTCTATATTACATATAATGCTGTTGGTAGGGCCTGGGCAATCGTGGGGGTGTGAAGACTGTTGGGAAGCTGTTTGATGGTGATGGTTTTTGTTCATTTTCTTCCCTTCAGACCTCTTTTGATCTCCCCCATCAGGTTTTTAAAATACTTACAGCTACGTGATTTCTGTGTGGGTGTAAAGACTGGATAATTCTGGAAGACTTTAATATCGTGTCTTATTTATACAGGGCACCAGGCAAGGTTTCAATTAGAGAACTGTATCAGAGTTTTGGGCCTACAGTATTGATGACAATTCACTGCTGGCCTTCACATGGAGAAGGATGCTCAACTTGGATATTCTCCTTGAAGAGTTCACGGGCACCTTAGAGACATTGATCGCTCTGTCCACTCTGCCAGCTTAAAGCTCCAGCAGTGTAAGACTATCTGTATGCTTTATTACACCCCTAAAAGGATCTCTAAATGGGCTACAAGCCATGTATTGGACAAGACTTGCTGTCCTGAATGCAGATTCCCCACAGCAGATATTGTACATATGTTTACAGCTGTCCTATGTTGCAGAACATTCGGTCAGGGGTAGTCCAACTGTCTGTATTCCTCTTGGGACATGATTTTCAGCTACCCATTAGGGAAATTATATTGGCTCACAAAATGGATCACAATCCCAGGTAAACTTCACTGATGTCAATCATAATTATTACTGCTCTACTGTGTACAGCTAGGTCTTGGATACATTCCTATCCTCCTAAGGGATCGGAGGGATGGGCACTTATCTGTCAGATATATGTATTTGAATTGGGTATATTTAAGTCTAGATGCTCCAATGCCCTTAAATGTTTCCAACAGGCCTGCCCTAATTGATGTTGAACTGCGTTGCTTTATAATTAGTTATCTCATCCCCATCTTCATATTCATTGTTCTTTTTCTTTTTTTCATTTGCTATTTCTTTTTTTTTTCTTTCCTTTGTGTGTTACTTTAAAGAGTGTCACATCCTGGTGCTCCCATGATTCTGCATTATCTTTGTATTATGGTAATACGTTTGTAACAATATTTTGTGATCATGACTGACACTACAATAAAAATATAATTAAAAAAAGAATGTCAATCAAACTGATGTATAAGGGTGTCTTTGGGTGTTAGAGGCCATGATGTTTTTGCTGCTTCAAGTACTTTGTTTATGTTCATTCTTGCTTGAAGACACCGAGGTTGTCACTGAGAACACAGGAGGTATTAGGATAAAAGCACTAGGGTTGTGTGCCCATGGTGATTGCCTTCCAAAGTTTGATCTGTGGAGTGAAGGGGGAAGGAAAGTGAACCTGCTCGGTTGAGCAATGCTTGAGCTGGGTTTTGTTCTGTTTTAAATTGATGTATCTTCTAGTTATGGTGTGATGGACAGGAGGTAATGTGGCTTGAATTTCTACATATACTATTGAGGCTTTTCACAATAGGAATTGTGCTGTTGATGGAGTAAGAAATGAGCAGCCCATGGGCTCTTTCATCAATCATGGAAAAGATGAACCTTCAAGGCATGTACCTTGTGGTCCTCCTGCGAACCAGAGAGCAACCTAGTGGGTTTCTATACTTTGACTAAGGTGCACGAAGTTCTGTGAATAGTGGGTACTGCCCAGGCATGGGCATCATTTAGGGGGCACCAGGGTCGCAGATGCGACCCCTGGCTTGCCCTTTGCGACCCCTGGCACCTCCTTTGCGACCCCTGTTGTCAGTGTGGAACAATTAGTGCCAAAAACACAGTGATTGCTCGCATTACCAGCCTCAGGCTCCAGCCTCCTTTTATGCTCATTTTGTATTACAATAATAGTGGTTAATAATCTATCATTCACTATTAATGTAATAAAAAAGTGGAGCAGCAGGATCTGGAACAGAACCTTCCCTGGCATCTTAGGTAAGAAAATTAAAATACTTTTTAGTATATATTATATGAGTGCATATATGTGAGAGAGAATTTGGGTGATAAAGAGTACGTGTGAGCATGTATGTTAGAATGTGGGATAGTGCATATGTGTGAAAGTGAGTGAGAAAACAGAAGTGAGTGACCAAGAGAGTGCAAATGAGTGAGTCAGAGTGAGAGTGAGTGCATGTATTGTGATGTCATAAAGGTTATGGTCATGTGACATGCCCTTTGACATCATTAAGGTCAAAGGATTATGATATCATTTCTGCTACCCCTAGCATTTTGGTGATTCGATGCCCATGTGCCCAGGGCAGAAAAGTATTGTCAGCAACAGGAGGCTGGTCTTCTGTACTGCGGATTGCTCATCTTTCAGAGAGTTGTTGGGGCTGGACTCCAGCACCGTGTTCTCTTGGCTTGCCAACAAAATTTTGATAATATACCATGTGCTGTCATAGACACAGCTAGAACGCGGGCTTTAATAAGCCATGCAAAAAACGAGCCCCTTAGTAAATTAATATCATCATTTGTTTGAAGGTAAAAACATTTCGAAAATGACATTTAATTAACATGTCACACTGCATTTGACATATCTACACATCATTTCTGATTGTAAACTGCATCTCCATTCTAGCATGCAAAAGCACAGTCAGCCCATATGAAAATGCTCTAATTTATTTATCTCTCCAGTTGGAAACTGCTATGTTTTGCATATTCTAGTGAAACCGAGTTTTCCTCTAGTGTTACAATGAAATAATGATGTTCCCTTCAAAAATGAAGAATCAATTGGACTTGCGCCTTTTATTTATGAGAAATAATGCACATATTTCAATTTTTGTGTCATTTTTACATCAACTTTATTGTTATGATGAGTTAGTTACCTAATACCATTCTGCTTTACCCAGACTGGCATGTCACTTTTCAGTTCATTTTAGATTAATACGTCCACAAAACGGCAGACTCTAATAGTTGAAAGAATATATGAAACTTCAAATGGCACAAATAAAAAATATATTCAACGATATCAACAACATGATAAATACAAAATGTAAACAAAAAATAAACGAATCAATTTCTCAGTGCTGCAGGACCAGTGTAAAATGTAATACATTTTAATTTAGGAGTTTTAGTCCAGAAAGTACCAAAAATTGTTGAGAAATGCTGCATTCTCTGAATCCATAAAAGAGAATCTTTGCTACTTCAAACTATACCAAAAAAGGAGAGGAAGAGCTACATAAGAGTATTGCATCCCTCATTCTTCTAATATCATCATTTGTAAATGGTGATTCTGCGTTCTCAACCACAAATAAAATGGCGGACTACAGGGATGCCAGAGGCGGCTCCTCCATGAGGGAGGAGTAGCGTCGCCACCCACCAGCAGCTGCACAACCTTTACAAGGAAACGATAACAAAGGTGTTTTTTTATCATTTCCTCGGAAAGGGGCGGGGCTGAGGGGGAGTGCTGGGGCATGCTCAGCTTTCCCCCAGCGCTCCCCCTCAGAGCACATGTGTGTTTGGCCAGCCATCTTGGGCGGCCAAATACACATGCGCACAGGGCTCTCTCCCGGACTGCACAGGCTCCCAGTCTACTTGGGAGCGCCCTGGTTGGGCGCACCCAGCCAATACTGATGTTGCTTTGAGCAGCGTCTGGATTGGCCTCAGGGCAGGCTGGGATCGAGTGCCTGCAGCCAGCAGAGGAGCGGTGCGTGGCGTGGGAGCCAAGGTAAGTTTGTAATTTAAAAAATATATATTTATTACTAATCCCCACCTGCCACCCCCTGTTTCTCCATGGGTGTGCGTCATACCGCCCTGCCCCCTTTAACACCCGCGAGCTGCGACTGAGAGATGCACTGTATTTACTAAAACACGGCACACCACTTTGTTTCCCCTGCGCCGGCGCTAAATTTAGCTGCCAGCACCAATGCAAGAATCCTTGCACCATAGTGCAAGGATGTCTGCATTGAGGGGATTCATTGTTTATGTGCAGGAAGATGTCCCTTTCTGCACATAAACAATCTACAATGGCGATTTAGAACTTCTGTGTGTGCTGCAGAAAGGCAGTTCCCAAGAGAAATATGTGTTAAGTTCAAGCATTACAGAACATATTAGAGTTAAGGACACAGGACAATGAAATTCCCAAACCAATTAGGAAATATTTAGCAAGTAAAAAATTCCAACATTAAGTAAAATCTTATAAGGGGAGTTAAGAATATTTATTTTAAAAGTTTTAAAGCAAAAATCACAAAGACAGCTCTAATAGCTAATAGAAAGTTCCATTTGGGACTCACTATTGCTAACTCATTTTTAGGCTGGTCGCAGTGGAATGGGATGTCGCATTATTCTGTCCATCTGGGATGGAAAAAACAATGACGTCCACACTCAGGGAGGAAAGGCCTGTGATGTGGGGAGCACTCACTTTGGGTGGTTGTTTTCGAAATAGACAAAAAGTATTAAAAGTTTGGTGGATGCCCTCAGAACTGACGGCAGACATCCACCAAACATTTTGTACCCTGAAAGGAACTGCTGTGGTGTCAGTTTCTTTCTTTGTACAAAGACAACCTCCGGGCTGTAGTCACTTCTCCATTTGGAGGACAGTAATACATCAATGTGGCAGAGGTGTTGCACTGTGCCATCCCCTTGAACTGTACTCCCTCTGGCAATCACAAATCTGGCCCAAGGTATTTACTTGATATCACTGTCCTTTAACGGGCAAGGCAGATGGTAAGGTCAGAAAGCATCCCTTAAATCAGAAGCATTTTCATTGAACTCCCTCTACAGTTTTGGTGCCAAAAGAGGATTCCACAGCCACCAAGGTTGCTTCACCACTGGAGTAGATGTGCCATCTTGTCCCTATCATATTTTACCTTTTGGCTCATTAACTTTTGTGGTTCTTAAAATACTGCAGCAGAACAAGCATGTAGTGTATAGCTGGGAAGCGCTGCTCGAGATACTGCTAGGACCTTTTTCTTCACTGCAAAAAGTTCCAGGAAGAGGGTGTGCCCTCCCTTGGGAAGGCTCTGCATCAGTTCCTAACCTCAGGGCTTCTAAGAAGGGTCAATTGCTACATAGTTCTAGTTGCTGGAAAAGTTCTCATTGGTTACTTCTGCAGCCCTCAGGACAGATTTCTAGACACCCGGGCCTGATTTATGAAAAGTTAGCGCCGCCTTTGCATAATTTTTTGACGAAAAATCAGCGTAAACTTACAAATTATATTTTGTAAGTTTCCCTCGTTTTTGCGTCAAAAATTGTCTCAAAGGTGGCACTAACTTTACATAAATCAGGTCCCAGGTTTCCTTCCAGCCAAGGCTCTCCCAGTTTTCCCTCCAGTGATCAGCTGGGGAATTGTCATATCAGGGAGCTTGTTTTTCATTTTGTGTCCATTAGCAGCAACAGGAAAGCACCACTGAACCATCAGAGAACATTTTCAGCTCATGGTGCTACTAGCATTCAGTAAGCCTTGGCTGTTCTTTACTGCAGCATCCAGACAGCATTTTCTTCCTTCTTGATTTGTCTTCCCGGGTCCAGAAACGTTCTGAGGAGGTTATTGTGAGTTGACAGTCTTATTAAGTAGACTAACAGGTGATTGGAGAATTCCTTACACTCAGTCATGGCAAATTGCCCTCAAAAACCTAACTTTCTTTTTCAGCACTTTCTTTCTCAGTTTACTTCAAACCTTCCTAGAGTATTTCAATCAAGTTGCCCATAGCCTTCCTATATCTGTTGGATGCCTCTCTATCCTTCTAGCCACTCCCCTATGGAGAATTGCCCACCCCTCTTATGTGCTTCAGACAGAAGGTCTAGGATGGCTCTCAACTTAAATGGTTTCAGTTCCTGAGAACCCCATTTGAAATCTTCTCACCTATTCTCACCCCTCATAGGTTGTCTTTGCAACTTTTCTTTATAGTGGGCCCACCATATTGTGAAAGCACTTGTAAACTTTGAGTAATGCCCTAAAGAGTAGCTTACTATAAATGAGACACATGCAATGGTGTTTATGTCACTCTACTCAAATGCTCTGAAGGTCAAATTTGTGAGTGGAGCCAAGAAGTACTATGGTATCAACCCATGTCTTTATAGTTTACACTGACTACTGTTAAACACAAGGATGAGATATTCATTTTGAGATCCTCAAATTAAAGGGGGTGCAGAATGACAATTCTGCTTGTGAAGTTTTGCACAGTTAAAATGGTTTACAGCGGCCCAAACCTTCTGCCAAAATGGATTAGGGGAGATCATTTCTGCAAATACATTAATATGTAAAATATTCCCCGAAAGAAGATTTAGAAGAGTCTTCTGCAAAATAATACTTGTTTGCTGCATTTTTCATTCTGTTTTTCAGAACAACGTCCAATGCGTGCAGTTGGTGAGGTCCAGGGTCTCATGTCTATGTTCCTCAGCGCCAGGACACCTGCATAGGCATTATAGTGCTTCAAAATCCTTAACATATAGCTAATTCAAAAACTCAGAAAGGGATCATTGTAAATCTTTGATCAAAGGGTTTTCATCCATCATAGGCTTGTTAGTATGTATAGAGGGGATGTACAAAATGTCTGGGTCTGGTACATGATGGTGTCCACTAACTAATGGTGTCCAGTAACTAACATGTATTATTTTTTCCGGCCAGATGCATGATCTGGGGGTGACTGATACTTTCTTTGGCCTCAGTGGGGAAGACCAGTCCTCCAAAGCGTGTGATTCAGGAGTTATAGAAAACAGGTATCATGTTTTAGTTCACCATATTCATTTCAAAGAGAAAATACTGAGATACATGGATTTCTGTATGAAAAGAATCACGATTCAAAAAATGCTATAAGGTAAACTTAATTCTAATATTGAAATTAATAAAATTGGAAGAAATAATTGAGGCCTGTTACTTCTGAAAAATGTGTAAAACTGCTTTAACAATGTTAATCTAAAATCATACATTGTAACATAAGGTTAATTTAGATGGTTTTAGGTAACCAGTAATGAATTAATAAATGAATTTAAAAAAGAGAAATAACAATATTTCCAGGCACCTTAAATTGTGTAGAGAAGCCTGTTATGACTTATATTTTTTGCAGTTTTTTTCTCGTTTCTGGTTGAATGGTCTGGCTTTTCAAGGATTTCGTGTATAACACTGTATAGGATACTCGGCCTCAGATTTATCAAGAAGTCAAGCAACGCAGAGCAGCAGAGTAATGTTTCTACACTGTGTTGCGTGGAAGAGGGTTATCTACTAAGATGTGGTGCTGTTCTGCTTTCTTCCTGCCTTGGCGCACTTTAGGCAGCCTTGACCGACCGCAGACACCATTGAGCCTTAGTGCGAGGGAGTCCGCATTGTCTGAAGCATAGGTTTGCTACTGGAAGCACATAGGTTTTGTATTGAACGGGGTTCATTTCAGTACAAAAACTATGAATAAAAAGAGTTTCCCACACTTTATGTGTGATGTACAATGCAGCCCAAGTACAAAGTGAGAAAAAGCAAGAATAAATGACATTATTACTCGGTTTGTCTTCTTGGAGGAGGCGTAGGATTTTGGCACAAATTCTTGTCTCCAATTTATTGAATTTAGGGATTTGTGTCAAAACACACGGGTGGCTGCATGGGAATGCACATGGACCACCCCCCCCCCCACTTGATGCATTACATAACTTTGCATTACTTCGGACTGCTAATGATTTTAAATCCCACCCCAACCCCTTGCATCGGTTTTGCATTAGAAAAGTAAAGCAAATGCACAGAAAGCGTTTGTAATTCTGCACTAGATTGTGAATGTCTCACTGCATCATATCATAACCCCTGCTCTGCGCCCCATGTCTTTCACATACAAAGAAAGCTCTGTGCACACCTCTAAGAAGAGTACAGAAACATCCACCTTGTTTCAAGCAAGGAAAAAAGGAATGAGAAATCGAAATGACCTCCGTTTTCTGCTTTTGATAGCCAAAGTGGCTCATAAACCTTGGAGAATGAACTGTTCCGGGTCCATCAGGCAGACTTAGAGCCCGTCCCATCTGTGCTTAACGTTTATCATATGCCACGAAACATCCCCGTTCCCTTTTATTTACCTCCAGATGAAGGCAATCAGCGCCAGAATGGAGATGGACGGAAACTAGAAGTGAGGAAATGTCCCTCTCCTGGCGCGGGGCCCAAATGCTATGAATATCTAATCCAGAAATGCAAACGCCAGCTCCAGACAGATTAACTCGCCTCTGCGTGGACCTGTTTGTTTCCATTCCGCCGCCCACGATAACGGGCTGCCAATTCCCTCTTCAAACAGGGACTTTTAATAATGTCCAAGCGTAAAGCGCCTCGGTTGGTAAACTAAAGCGTCCGGAGAATAACAATGCGCTTGTTGTGGTATAATCCTGCCTGCGAATCTTAATAAAATGAGTACACACTGCTGCCCTCCGATAAGGGACTTTACTGTATCGAAATGGGCTCGTGTGGACAGACAGCACAAGGTTAGCGATTTAGGGGTGGACGGGCTACTCCATCACAACGGTGACTGATATCTCATCTGCCGAAACTTAAATCTCGTTATCTTTAGATTTTGGCGGACGCGGGGGTATCCGTCACCACTTTGACAGAGTAACCCATCCGCCGAGTTCTAAATCAAGCCCTTAGTCATTTCTAATCAGTCTTGTTATCAGTTTAATCCCTTAACTTGGCTTTCCACCCATGCCCCACCGGGCTGACGAGCCCTTTTTGGCTATTTGGGATAGTTTGCGCTTAGGGTGCCAGAATGTTTTTTCCACATTAGATATCCACGCCAAATTTGTGTCTTTTTTCCAACATCCTAGGGCTTCTAAAGGTTCCCAGGGATTGTGGATTCCTCTGGAGGGGACCAAGAAAATCTGCAAAATGTAGCAAAGTTTTGAGTTTATTTAGAAAAATAGGAAAAAAGTGCTCCAGATAAAAGTGTCAGTTTTCCCCCTAAAAATGGAACCAACAAATGATTTGCCGTACTAAAGTCACCATCTTCCCAGCTTCCAGGCACATGCAGAGCTCAACCAAAAAATCTAATTTTCTACCACAGGTTTGACATTTTTCAAGAGGTAGCCCAATGTCCTTATTTTTTCTGCTCTCAACCTACTTCCAGTTTGTGGTGGAAACTAGAATGAAACCCATATGTGATCATTAAAAGCTACAGATTTCTGAAGAGTAGATTAAATTTCAAATTCAGCAAGGGGTCATTTGTGTAGATCCCTCAGGGTTTTTTCCAAGAACAATAGCTGTTAAAATAAAGTAACATTCAAAATGAGTAGGAGAAAATGTATGCTAGAGCACCCCCACTGGGGGGACATATAGGGTTTGTAGGTTCTACAAAACCTCGAGGTACCCAGAGGTAATAACTGAGCTGCACCGTATAATGGTTGTTCACTGAGGACCGAGAATAGACCAATTCATATGGTGAAATATGTGGAGTGAAAATGGGCATTTCTGAAATGGACACAAAATATGGAGTTTATGATCAGTGGTTATTTGTACATCCCCGAATTTGTGGGTACCCATACTAGCGTATGCTTTAGAGGGTATTTTCTAAAATATCTTCTTTCTATTCATTGGCTTATCTTTAAAAGGCACAAATGCAGCAAAATCCAAACAGTAATAACAAATGTTCTACTGTTCTATGCTCCCAGGAGTCTTTTGACAAATTGGTACCTCACTTGTATGGATTAAGCTAGTACCTGCAATAGGAAATGGCCTTAACACAACATAAATGCATCAAATGTTTTCAATCAGAGCTGCCCCTCTTTTTCCAATGTGTGTAGCTGTCAATTTTGGACCCTAGCTAAGTCAGCACCTAGAGAAACCTAGCAAAGCTTTTACATTTTTAAAAACATGACACCTAGGAGTATCCAGGAAGGGGGGTCCCTTGCATGGCTCTCACCAGGTTGTTTTAACCAGAATCCTTTGCAAATCTCAAACTTTGACTAAAAAAACACATTTTCCTCACGTTTCTGTGATGGAAAGTTCTGGAATCTGTGGAGAGCCAAAGACTTCCTTCCACACAGCATTACCTCAAGTCTCTTAATAAAAATGGTACCTTAGTGGTGTGGGTAGACCTAGAGCTCGCGGCAGGAAATGGCCCAACATACAACATGGATTCATCATATTTTTCCACTCAAAACTGACCCTTTTTTGTAAAGTGGGTAGCTGTAGGTTTTCTAGCAAACCTGTACATTTTTTAAAAATAGACATCTAAGGGTATTCAGGGTGGGGTGATTTGCGTGGCTCATGCCAGGATTTGTTTTTACCCAGAATCCACCCAGCATTCCCCTAGGTAGTCTGATAAAAATGGTACCTCATTTGTCTGGGTAGGCCTAGTGTCATGACAGGAAACAGCCTGAAATGCAACCTGGATACATCACATTTTTGCGTGAAAAACTGAACAGTTTCTTAAAAAGTGTGTAGTTGTGGATTTTGGGCACTAGCTCAGCTGGCACCTCGGAAAACCTTGCAAACCTGTACATTTTTAAAATCTAGACACCTAGGGGAACCCAGGATGTGGTGACTTGCATGGCTCTCACCAGGTTGTTTTACCCAGAATCCCATGCAAACCTCAAACTTTGGCAAAAATTGCACATTTTCCTTGCATTTGTGTGACCCAAACTTCTGGAATCAGGAAGAATCCACAAAATCCCTACCACTCAGTGTTCATCCCGTTAAAAATGCTACATTACTTGTGTGTCTGGGTCTAGTGCATGTGACAGGCAAGCATTAAACCAAGGTCAATTGGAGTCTTGTGGAGCGAGTATAGATCTTGGACAAAGCAAGTGCTGAGGCAGGTGCAAATATGGCATCAAAGTACATAAGAAGAAGGTGGACTGACATGCACAATGCAATGATCAAAAGGACAACAAGACACAGAAAACTAGTTACTGCCACACGCCCCACACAGTAACTGGTCCATCACTATGGCAGTTGCAAGTGAAGGATCTACTGCAGTTGGCAGACTCGAAACCACAGATTGTGAGCAGATAACTGGAAGATAGTGAGTACCAAAAAGAGGACACATGACCAGAAGTAGCCATGCAAGTGGAACACACATCTGGAACCAAAAACACTGGTAGAAGTTTGTGCAAACACACAAATACACACATACACATGCACACATACACACTCACACACAACTCACTATCTTTCTTTATCTATCTGCACCCTTACCTCCCTGTCCCTTTCTGTCTCTGGAAAGCAGCATGCTATACACATGGGCTTGATGTTAGGGACATAAATATTGAGGGATCTGCCTATCACAACGTAAACACTCACTATCTCCAGTTGATGACATCACAATGCCTCTCGCCTTGAAGAGCATGCCCAAGTCACATTTCCCCCACCTCCATTCCAATTCTGGCCAAAGACTTATTAAAATGTCATAGAATATTTCCAAACAGCACTACATTTGTTTTTGGACTTTGAAGTACTACACCAGTGAACAGTCATTTAATATAAGTAAATACATGCACCATAGTGCCCGTCTCCTCCATATTGTGCTACATAACCTCATATTGCTTACAAAATATCAGCATTGCCATACGTGCAAATTAAAGTATTGAAGCCTGCAATAAGCCTGCATTCCTGATTTAATGTTCCATATGGGGTGACAGTAGAATAGTTTCCTTATGCTTGATTTACATCCGGTCAGCCATCTACATAATGTCATGTCACACTTAAATGCAGTAACATCAAATACAGTAAGAGTGTGACCATTTAAGAAGAAGCCCTCTCTTGGCCAGAGTTTATAGCATGAATGCTATTATCACCGGACAGGTACCCGTGGACTTGTTAAGCCTATGGATGAATTTATGGATGTTCACAAGGCAGTTTATCAGCACAGTCGACAGATTGTTAATGCCCTTCACTGGTACATTATAGTAAGGTGTGGGGCATCCATGTGACACAGTGGTGCTAATGAATGTAGCTTCATCAGCCATATTGGCCACACACACCAACACTCACCACACCATAACCTGAAAAGTCACCATGAGCCTTGGTGTCATAGCCACCACTGCCTCTGTTATCAGCACTGAATCAGCCCCACCAGTAATAGGGTCTTCTTCTGCCATAGGTTCCTTGGACACACTCAGTGAGGGACTGTGTGCCGCGTTAACATCATTCCTAGTTGCAGGTAATGCCACATGCCCATTTGTTTCTTTTGAAGTTTTAAGGAGTTTCTTGAACATTCATAAAAACAGTATAATCTATAGGAGTTATGCAATTAGTAACCAAAATATTTCAAATACTAATGATTTAAAGTCTAAACGTATGATATATAATAATAATATAATACTTAGCTAAGATTTCGAATGTATGGGATGTCAAATATTATTGTGGAATATATAAATAGATATATAGGGGCATATTTACAAGCCCCTAGCACCACCAAAGTGTTACTCTTTGTGACGCTCCAATGGCGCTGTGCCTTGCGCCATATTTGCAAGGTGGCATTAACCCACTTTTTATTGCTTAATGCCGCCTTGTAAATATGGGCCCCCGACGCAGTTTTCTGTTGCAGTGGGACATGCAATGGGGTTTCGCTGTGGGCGTACCTTCGCAACACCCATTGCTTTTTGACACTGCCCCATATTTACAAGTAAACGTAATTCTGAGGCAGCACCAAAAACGACCGCCACCAGTAAGCTGGTGTTAGCATGGCGCAACAAGGAAAAATACTTTTATTTCTCCTTGTTTTTGCTTTTTCTATATGTGCTATGTGCAGAAAGGTGTCCCTTCCAGCACATAGATAATCATTAAATAATGATGATTTGCTACTTCTATGTATACTGCATTCTGCAGCACACATAGGAGTAACAAATCACCAGCGCTAGAGGAAACACAAGAGTGCATCGTACTTTTGTGAATACACAGCCTCCCTGCATTTCTGAAGTGACGCAAGTATAAAGGACTTTCAAAATTAATCCACAGTGGTCATAATTGTTCAGTGTCAAACGTTACCCAGTTAGAAAACTCTCTTAAAGAAAAAGCAGTGTACTATTGCTCAAAATTGGGAAAATGAACACCACGATTTTGTTTATTTATTTTCAGTTTTGAGAGAGCTATTCTCTTAAAGTAAATAATAGGTAAATAGATAATAAATTATACATGTAAGGAAATTGGTGCTAACATATATTTGATGGAATCTGGCATATTCCATAAAGACAGAAATAGTAGGTAAAACCCCAAAATCGGCTTATCATTTAAAAATAAATCATGTTTATGGTTTCCTTAATAGAATTAGTGAATTGCAACCCCAGATATTTATTTCCGTGGCGTTCTAGGAAATACTTCAAGAATCAAATGATTAATTTGTACAAAATTTGTTGAGAGGTAATAAGTCTGAGTCATTTGAATTTAACATATAGCCCAATAAAACGGAAATTTCTCACACTTCTTTAAAAAATGTTGAAACATCAGGGATCAAAATAAACAGAAGAAGTGATAGAGGACAACATTGTCATACTCCTGTTTGTATGGAAAATAATCCAATAAAATATAATTTGCAAAAATCGCAGTTTGGATGGCAGCATATAATTATGGAATGAGATCGAACATATTTGGTCCATAAACAAACTGTCTCAATGCTTGAAATATAAATTGACAACCTATTCTATTGAATGGCTTCCCAGCATCCAATGTTATTGCAGCTAGAGGCCATGACAATTTTAGATCTTTAGTTAAAATGTTGAAGAAAGTTTTGTATTGTCAGAGAAGAAACAACTTTTTACAAGTTCATATTGCTGTACCACTACAAGGGGTACAATTTGTTGAGCTAAATTATTTGAAAACATTTTGTAATCTACACTAAAGAAAGATTTAGGCTGACAGTTTTTACAGATCATCAAATCACAAATTTCTCTAGGGATAAAACAAATCATAGTTTCCTGAAAAGTTCCTTGAAAATTTGGAGGTTGCAAAAAAGTGTAAAAGTTCCAGAAAGTTAGGGAATAAAATATTTGACAATGATGACGACAATTCTATTGTGAAACCACCAGGTCCTGGATCATTCCTTCTGTTTTTCAAAATAGTAACTACCTTATTTCTTTCTTTAAGTAAAATGTCTTTTTATAGGATGGTAATGTTAACAGATTCTAAGTAACTGTAAGTTTCAGCATCTTAAGGAACATGTTTCGGAGTGTATAAATCTTCATAAAATGTTCCAAATTCATGAAGCATATATTTTTATGTAAAGATAAAATGTAAATATAAACCACTTTTTTTAAGACAGAATCAAATTTGGTCCTTTCTTTTGAACCTTTTAAACGTCCTTGACCTATAGAGTCTAGTGTTTCGTTTCAGTAAACTGGTTGCGCCATTATCTCTGGCGATCTTATTATAATGTAATTTAGCTTCAATTATATCACTTATTGAAACATATAGAGACATACACTTATAGATATTTAATGACAAACCTTGTGCTGCTGCCTTAAAAGCTTTTTAAATAAGGGCAATAAAGTAGTTTTTAGGAGTATTCAGTATAAGAAATTCTTCAACAAATTAATTTAGTAGTAAAAGAGGGATCAAATAACAATGAGTTTCTAAATCTCTCTTTTGTTGGATGGGGTTGAAAGGAAATTAATTCAAAGTCAATAACGACAGGCACAAGATCCGAAATAAGGGCATGTTCTATTTCAGCATTTAATAATGTCTTGTATATTTTTTTATTCATACAAATATAATCAACCTGCAATTGAGATTGATGAGCTGGGAAGGAATGTGTATTCTGTCAAAGTGGGATTATACTAAATATCTTTTAAAGAGTTTTAGGTAATAGCAGAGCAGAGTTGTTAGTGTATTTTATTCTGTATAAATTAAACGTTTGAATTTCTATCCATAATAGGATTTATTGTTTGATTACCATCTCCTCCAAAATTATGATATTCGTTCAGGAGTTTTTTTTGCAATTTTGTTCCATAAATGACTATTTACTGACGCAGGATTGTTAACCTTAAAAATTGTAATGGGGATATTATTAACAAGCAGAATCAATTTCATGCTATTTTACCATAAAGTCCAATGTTTATGATATAAAATTATTGTCCCATTCTTCCTTTTTAAGGCAGGTGATGTAAATACATTTCCTACCCAAAGTCTTTTAAGTTTGACAGCTTCTAGTTCTGTTAGGGGGATTCCCTGTAACAAGGCTATATCAGTGTTAAACATGCCTAATTATGAAAGAATCATCTGCCTGTTAATATTGTTGCCCAATCCTTTAAAATTCCATGACACAACTCTGAATGAAAACAGTTAACCTACATATCTATAATGAACAGGCCTACATTTATTAATAACTGAGAGTAATATAACATGCATGACAAGATTCTTCATAACATCAGATAACAGAATAGTATGGAGGCAAGGAATAAAGACAACATGGCCAATGGGCGAGAGCATGAAAGTTGCATGTCTAGCAATGTGAAGTCCATGAAGTGCTTCTAGGGCTTGAGAATAAATTGGTCATGTAGATGAATGTGTAACAATTGTCGTGCTCCTTGGTACCGGATTGTTTTAGTTATCACAGAAGATAAGGAGAGAAAGTGTGTGTGTGTGCATGCGTGAGAGAGAGAAAGAGGGAGAGAGAGAGACAGAGAGAAGTGCATTGATTTCTCTGGTGGGTATGTGGTTTCTGATGTGAATTTAATATGCCAAGTGCATTTGATGTGTTGACGCACGAGTGCAGGGTAAATGCCTTTAGGTGTGAAGTTGATATGCCACAATACATATATGTGTGTGTGGCTCTGTGTTAGTCGGAGAGATAAAAAGAAAGATGAAGAGAGAGAGGTAATGATGATGAAATAGTCTCTTATTCTCACTTTGTGTTGCTATTGTTGCCAGTCATGGCAGATGAATCTTAGCTATCATTATCTTCATTTATTATGATGTTTCCACCAGGACAGAGCGCATACGTGCACAGCAGTGGAGTCCCTTACTGTGTGACTGAGTGACATTATTCATGAAATGATGATTTCAGCAATGTTGCAATGTATATACTGCAAAGCGCCTAAAGGTTGGGTCAACATTGTGGTTTTGTTAATGCATCCCAACACTTCTTTAGTGATTCCTACTGAATAAGGTCTAATTCTGAGTTTGGAAAAGCTAAAACGTTAGTAGCAAGCGGAATATAAACAAGACCAATGGAATTATGTGGCAGGAGAAGACCAAATTATGGGGCAGGGTTGACTAAATCATGTAGCAAAAAAGACAAATCATGGAATGTAATGTGTCACATTTTGTGGGACTATTACTTCAATATATTTGTATTTCTTAATCCTGTTAACACTGCCTTAGCAAATGTTTCTCCTCATTAATACCACTTTAACACCCACATACAGCAATAAGCTATTGAAAGGTGACAAGCCAATCTTTGGAAAGGATGTTCCACTGCAAAGCAGCAGGTGTTGCTGCATATTTAGTAACTGTTGATCTGTAGGAGCTAGATCAAAGTTGCCTAAATCAAATGGCCCTGACGAGAAGGCTTGAGTTCCTAATATTACTCATCATTGTCTCAAGCATACCCAAGCCGCAAGAGGCTGCTTTAGTCCTATCATCAGTGTATTCAAGCATTCTTACTTCCTAAATGCATATTCTAAAGTAATCAGGTATTACCAGCTGGAAATGCCCCTTTCCCTCATTACACGCTCTTAACTTCCGCTCATGTACATAATTACAGAGTGGGCAAACATCATTGGTCAATGGCCCAAGCCTCAGGGTGTTACCCACTAGTAATGATAGTAATGCTGTGTGCACAGGGCAATAGCTCTGAATTAAAATATGCAGTCAGCTAGGCGCCGACCTCAGGCTTGCCTCTTGCAACCCAAACACTGCTTTTCAACCCTTTGCATTAAATGTGGCAAAATCAGTGTCAGGAAAACGAGGGCAGCTTGTCCTTATAAGCGTTGGTTGAGCCTCCACTCTCCTTGTTTTCTGCCATTTGCCATTTTTTAATGACAATAATAGTGGTTATTATCACACTATTCACTATTAGTGTGATAAAATATGCAGTACAAATGGCTGGAATGGGACCGTCCCTGGCAGCTGAGGTAAGTAAAAAATGCTTTTAAAATTATATTGTTTGTGCACTTGTGGGTGATCGTGTGTTTATGTGAGAGAGAGTTTGTGTATGTGTGAATGTACATGTATGTGTAAGAATGTATGGGTAAGTGAAAGGGACTAACGGTCAGTGACATGAAGGGAGTGATAGACAGTCAAACAAAGCTTTATTCGGTCATAAAAAAACATCAAAGCATACAATCAGAATGCTCCATATAAGTTACCTAAATAAATAGAACAGATAAAAATAAAAATTAAAAACAAAACATCATAAAATGCTGACAGCAATAAAATCAGTCAATCCCCGAGACCCAAGCCACTGAACATTCATAATTAGCACTAGTTATCAAACATGAATTCCATAAAATGTAATACAGCCTTCTATACAAAGATAAAAAAGAAAAATATATATTAGTAATCTTTTAAAAAATTGGTACTTATGTACCAAGCGGCCACAAGGAACTTGCTAACTGCATGTACCAAGATGATTGAAGTATCGCTGTTTAAGATCCTGAGAGCAATAGCATATTGTCTGATGCCCAGGCTCCAGAAAATTGGACATATCCACTTATGCCGGGAGGTAACATAAGCTGTACAAAAAAACTGAAAATGTTCAACCTACTCAGAGGTAATGCCACAAGCTGGGCATAGGATTGATACCAATGTCTCCCTCCAACTACTTTTAAAAGACATTAATGGCAAACACCCATAACGAAAGCGAAAGTACATCTCTTGGCTAAGGGTTCATGAATAATATCTAAGAAGGACTCATACATGGGGGACCACTTAAAATCATGAAATTGATTGGTCAACCGCCCATGGGTTGTGCCAAGGAGATAATTATTCCTGACATGGGTACAATAAGCTGATTTCAGGGATTTCATCTAGGCTCTCCTTAGGCCCTGTGGGTTCTCCCAAAAACTCCAGAGACCCAGGATACGAAACCAGTTTGACACATGCTTGAACCATGGAATGGAGGCTACATTAAGTCTTTTCAGGAGATCAAGGAGTGAGTTCCTGTAAATACTGAGTCTTTACCCAATAGAGCAGAGGTCTTAAAGCTAGCATATCTGATATTCTCTTAAAGCCAAGATCCAAATAAATAGGAACCAGAAGGGTATTACCTGGACACGCATGTAATGCTCTAGCAAAACAATTTTCGCTCACAGTTTGTGAGCTTTGTAAAAAACCCACACCTCTGCATCATAGGCAGCAGCATTTTGTGCTTTTGCCAGGTAAATCTTAAGGGACAGGAGTGATATTTTGTGAGTTTGAGTGTCAGTGAGTGAGTATTAATGAGTCAAAGTGAGTAAGACTGGGTGAGAGTAAGAGTGACTGCAAGTGAGTGTGTGAGTGAGAATGAATGAGTGTGAAGGAGTATTAGAGATAGTGTGAATGAGTGAGAATGAAACTGAGTGAGAAAAAAGAGTTTGTGAGAGTAATAGTGAGCACAAGTGAGAGTGAATGAGAAGGTATGATTGGGTGAGGTTGAGTGACTTTCAGTGAGTGAGTATGAATGAGTGGGAATGTGTGAGTCAGAGTGAGTGATACGTTTGTGAGAATTAAGGACTGGGTGTAGGATGGAGTGAAAGAGAGTGAGTGACAAGAGAGTAAGTGGCTATAACTGAGTCAGTTCAAGTTAGTGAAAATGAACAAGTGAGGGAGAATGAGTGAGAAACAGTGTGAGTGAGTGAATGTAGGTGAGCGCGAGTGAGAATGTGGTATGATGTCTGTTCGTCTGCCATTTGCCCTGGCATAGTGAAGGTAAATCTTGTCTTATGGAAGGATCCATGCAAAATACTGGTGCTGTCAATCCTCAGCATGACAGGCACTAGTAACAAAATGCCTGTAGCAAAATATTGGTCCTGGTGTACTGGAGATAATTAGCACTGGAGGTAATTCTTAGCATAATGGGAAAGTGGTAGTACTGGCTTACTATTGGTAAATCTTGGCATGAACAGCACCAGTGGAAAAATGCTGGAGCTGGCATACTTGAGGAAATTCTTGGCATGGGAGCGCCCATGGCAAAATACTAGCATTAGCACTTTGGCGGTAATGATTGTCATTAGAGGGGTCAACTGTGTCATCAAAGAGGGTGCCTAACCATGTCCAAATGCTGGCCGTAACATACTGACGTAATATAATGTCACTGCCTGTGATGCAGAAGCAGCTCATGGTGTTACAACGGGGTGGGACAGCGCGCGTATTTGGTAGGACAAAAAAAAAGTACTTGAATCGTCGCCGCCGTCACCACTGCGCTGCAGCCCCCAGCCTGCCCTGTGGCCAATCCTGACACTGCTCAGAGCAGTGTTAGGATTGGCTGGCAGTGTCCAGCGAGGGCGCTCCCAGGCAGACTGGGAGCCTGTGCTGGCTCTCTCAAGCCCGGCAACACAGTGCCCGGCTGGATAGTGAACACTGCGCATGTGTGTTAGGCCGGCCTGAAACGGCTGCCCAAACATACATGCGCGGTGAGGGGGAGTCTGTGCACTCCCCCCTCAGTGCTTGTCACAGTCTGTGGCCCTGCCCCTTTTACCAAAAAAACGCTAATAAACTTTTACCCAAAAACGATAATAAACATGGTTCGTTATCGTTTTTTGTGAAAAGGTTTGCAGCTGCTGTTGCTGGCAGCGGGGGGGGGGGCAACGCTTCTCCGCCCTAGCGAAGGAGCAGCACCTGCTGTGGTGTCATTAATGGCAGCAGTTGTGCGATGTCACTTCCGCTAACCCTGGTATTTTGGTGAATCAGCTTCCATGAGAAAAACCCAAACTCCTAGGCCTGAAATCGGTTTGTGATAAATAGCACCTTTTAGAAGTTTCTGGGAATTAATATGTGGATTTTGGTATTAAATTCAGTAATTACTGTATGGTTTTACCCTGTTAAATTTCAGCAGGATTGCCAAGCTACAATTTAAGGAAGGGTGAGGTATTTAACGCGTACGATAATTATCAGATGTGTTCAGATTAATAACATTCAGTAACATTCAACTTGTAATTCCAACCCGTGCGTAAACAAGTGTTTACGCATGGGTCGGAAAAAAATGACTGACTCGTAATCAGGCCCTAAGAAGCCAAACACTTTGTTTCCTCCAGTGATTTATTTTTTAGGGACGAGCGCAAAGCGCTCCATCTCCTCATGTATTCTCTCTTTAGGCTTCTAACCAAGCCCTTGTTACGTCTGTCCCTTACATTGGTTCGTGGGCTTGCCTTTGCAAATTTGCTTGCTTTCCTTAGTGTAAGGCATGCATACGTAATGCCTTTTCTGGTGTTTAGCCCTCCTCGAGCGCACCGACCAACTAATGGAAACATACAAGGCTCCATGTTTTTCGTATGGTTTCATGACTACCTTTTCTCTTTATTTCGCTGCGTTGTACACAGCGTGATCGCACTCTTTTTTTTTTCTTCATTTATTGTGGCAAGAAAAGTCTGGTTAGGAGTTTACAACGCTAATAGCTCTAACTCGACAAAATGCGAGACCCGTTGCATTACAAATGCTTGTTATTTTCCTACAAGCTTTGTTCGTTTTCACAAGGTATTGCTACCATCACCACCTGAAAAAAAATACATGGCGGATCGACCAGCATCACCAAGAAAAGACTTAAGCAGATACAATGGTGGAACACCAAGGTTAAACATGGTGGGTCAACAATGCACTGTAATACAAAGACGTAAGCATGGACAGGTGAAAGCAGCACTGGTTGCAAAGAAATAAACATGAGTGAACTCCACAAACACCAAAATTAATAGACATAATCAGAGGTAGACATGGTACGTGTCATCACTCACACATGAACAGAGGGCACTGGAAAGGTATCAGCAAAGAACTGAGACAGGTCAAGCGCTGGCACATGGGTGAGGGTGCAGGTGCCACTGACCGTAACAACAGCGCATCTCATTAGTCAGCATTATTGCAGGCACTGCCCTGGTGATATAACTTTGCTTTGTCAGTGCTAGTAGGAGGCATCGAATGCTCTATACCCCTGAACTGGCCATCCCATGACAATGGCCACCACAGCATTCAATAGGGCTACATCCATGCATTTAAGCTCTGTTGGTTGACATTCTAACATTGACGTGAGCATGCATCCAACATGCCAGGCCTGCACCTGCACTTGCTAATCTAGTTTTTTCATTCCAACCCTCCATCAGTCTTTTTAAGCTTGTTTCTTTTCATAATATACTAGTCTTGGCGGACTGTCGTCTTGTATCTGTGCATGCTTATAATGCATCGGTGCATGTTGGCCTGTTTGAGTATTCTAACTTTTTAGCGAATAACAAACAAATGGAAGTGCCTTTGCCCTTGTATAAGGTCATTCTAAACTGAAATTCTGTTGTTCCACCTTGTAGCAGTGATATTTAGTAGCAGGGCATTTTTTTTAATAAACTTGGGGCCAGATTTACAAGTCCCTAGCGCCTCCTTGCTCCACATTAACATCACTTTTTTTACGCTATTGTGGATCAACGAGGCAAAAATCACTGCTCCATATTTACAAAGTGGCCCAGTGCATGCACTGTGCACACTTTGCAACCCCTTCCACCACATTATGCCTCCGTCAGGCATAATGTATGCAAGGGGGGCATTCTGGTGTCAGGAGGCCCGCAAAATTGGTGCAATTAAAGCTGCAAGATTTCAATGCACCATTTTCGGTGTCATTTTTAACACGTGCTCAAAGCAGGCTTTAAAAGGACGCACCCAATGAAATCAATGGGCCTCCTTGCACTTTGCTGCACTGGCGTCAGAATCTTTGACTCTAGTGCAGCAAAGCGCCACAATACTGTCAAAAATGTTGACGTCACTGGCCTAACATGCGCAGTGGTGCGCCGTATTGAAAATACGGCGCACTCATGATGTCGTTAGGTGGCGTGGGGGGCGCAAGAAATCTGGTGCATCCCTACTGATATGCCAGATTCTTGTAAATCTGGGTTTATGGGCAAGATTTACAAGGCCCTAGCGCCTCCTTGCGCCACGTTAGCGTAATGTCTTTTTTTACGATAATGTGGCTCAACGAGGCAAAAATCTTTTAAATCTGGGCCTATGTGTTTCCTTCAAACATTTCAACGATAAATTCTTCAGCTTCTCGCTAACCCAGTGGGCGTGAATTCTAATGCCCTGTGTACAAAAACTGCCTCATGGTTAGTGCATTCAAAGCTAATGGCATATTTTACGGTTGTATTAATTTCTTGATTGTGGTTTAGTAGCGACTAACACTGCACTCGAATGCAAGCTTTAATAATGTGCTGTGCAGTTTTGGGACAATCCAAATGTGTTTAATGTGATCTGACTTAGTAAAATTTACTTTTTCACCACTGTCCGCCTACGTTCTGTTTTCTAACGTAGCTTGTGTTCTCACCCTGAATCAATGTGTTGTAACCCGCCTGCAACACGTCATCACGTTAATACCCCTCATCCTCTTACTGTGCACCCTGACCTTTCTCCCTCCAGAAACTGTGCCTTTCATGCCCCTCTTGTATCATTCATTGCCCCCTGTTTTTGTGAGTGGTAATCTTGCACTAGTAGAAATGCTTCCTGCACTGTAGCACTAATACCCTCCTAACTAAGGACTAGAAGTTCTAATCCCTTTGAAAGGAGAGTAAAAAGGGCATTCCTTCCAAACTGTAGTTCGCTATCAAATATATCTATGGATTGCAATCGCAATGGTGGCTTTCCTCAAAGAGCTGGTAACTGACTCAGAAAGGGGAAGAGTTCCCTTTTGTAACCTTTCCCCTTTTAAATTTGGGGTTCAAGCCTTTTTAAACAGCACTTGTTCCTTTACGGAACATGGGCTATTTAAAAAAACATAAGGCCCATAGTTATACTTTTTTTGCGCCGCATTTGCGTCATTTTTTTACGCAAAAGCGGTGCAAACTTACAAAATACAGGCCCATATTTATACTTTTTTTGCACTGCATTTGCGTCACTTTTTGACGCAAAAGCGGCGCAGACCTACAAAATACAATTGTATTTTGTACTTTTGCTCTGCTTTTGCGTAAAAAAATGATGCACAAAAAAAGTATAAATATGGGCCAAAATTCTATTTTGCAAGTTTGCGCCGCTTTTGCGTCAGAAAATTACGCAAATGTGGCGCTAAAAAAAGTACAAATATGGGCCTAAAGGTTTTCCTTCTTGGTATGCAATCAGAGTCTGTGCTCTGCGATCACTTGTAGGACACAATCCCGCTGATTGTGGTCAATCACATGGGTCTCAAATGGCATCTTGCCTAATGAATATTATTTGGGCTGGTGTTTCTGCGACCCCTGCAATTCGTTATTTTGTGAACCAATCTATAAGTACATAGCGCGGTTCCTCCAATTCGATTCCATTCGCAAAAGTTAGTGCACAATTTGTAACGATTTTTTGAGACAGGAATAAGAATAAATGTTGCCTTTTGACCCTGAACCGGCCTCCAGGCTGCAAGACCAGTTTGTACCGAATACTGTGATGCAGACTGTGAGAAACCGCCAGAAGGGCCCGTTCCCATGGAGTCACATCTACAGCACATCCCTCCCTTGGCCAGAGATGGCCGGGTTATTGCACCACGTACAGCCCAGTGCGGGACGCAGCTAATAACGGAGCATCTGCCCGTGCAGTTCCTTTCATGTGGAACAGATGTCGCGCACATTCTGCAGCACCTCATTTGTTGATGCTTTCCTTCCTTCTGCGTGCCCAGCCAGGGAAAACCAACGTCGAGTTCATTAAAACCGGGTGCCCGCACCCTGAATCATTCTGGAAAGGCCTTTCTTCCTTTGAAAGCTCGGTCTAAACTGTTAGTTCAACATGCCGCAGAAACAGAAGGCTTCCCAGATGAAAGCATTGTAAAGATTCAAAAGCTCAATTCTTCTGGGACTCATTTGTCCCAGGTTTACATGAACTTTAAGGAAGGCCCTGCAGGGTTTATTGGAGGGGGGTGTACGATAACGTCACTTCCAGATGGTGTTGTCATCCAGCCATAGGTCTGCATAGGCGTGCTTAGAGATGGATGGGCTCTTATTTGTGCATATTGTGCCACTCTTGACTCACTCAATCCATCACTCTCTCTGTCATCCGCCATCACCCTCTTGCATTTCTACGGCTAATACGCCACTGCCTGAAGCTCAGTACCCTATAGCAGTGGTTCCCAACCTTTTGACTTCTGTGGACCCCCACTTTATCATTACTGGAACCCAGGGACCCCCACTGAATCATTATAGGAATCCGGGGACCCCCTACACTGACTGCTGGGACCTAATCTGTTAATATTATTTAATTTTCTAAGCAGTCGCGGACCCCCTTAGGAGGCTTCGCGGACCCCCAGGGGTCCCCAGACCACAGGTTGGGAACCACTGCCCTATAGGATATCCCAGAAGCCATAAAATTATGACTACTCTTCTCATAAAAGCTTGTACTTAAATTTCATACTATATTGATGCAAGAACATGGCTCTATAAAATTGCTTGCAGCTTGGTTTGAGGGATTCCTTCTACATCCTCCTTTTTTGAGAGATGTGAGACCTGTCATGTCCTCTGGAGGCATATGAGCTCCTACCTAAGCAGATATTGCACAGGTTATCTGCTCCACCATATCCCACTAGCCTCATTTGCCTTGTGAGGCACATCCTGCCATCCACCGGTCTGTGCACTCTCCAACTACTTTTTTAGGAGCGTGCCATGGCATAGGTGGCCCTGCGGAACTTGCATGACCTTAAACCACTGTCCAATCCCGCCTTCCAGTGAAGCAACAAAGGACGTTGCCACAGAAAGACCATTATCACCAGACACAAATTTCAGGACACATGTCCCCTGCATGGCTCACTAAAGCTGTGATGTTCTGCCCTTTAACATTTTTTCTGCAAGGTCTTGTGCTTTGCTTGACATTCATGAAACAGCACTGGAGCTGCTCCAGGACATTTTAGGTTTTGTTCATCATTGGAGCTGTTCCTTGACGACCAGGGAGCAACAAGAATGTCCCCCCTTTCTTAGTCATGGTGGATATTCTCTGTACCTAGTCTAGGGAGTGAACCTTGAGGATTCAGCATGATTTTAGTCACTTGTTACAGACCTTTTAACAGTATACCACTGTGAGTAGCTTCCTGCCTTTTCCAGTAAGAACTCTGCCCAGTCTCCATTTCTGGGGTCCCTCATCTTCATCATGCCTTGGAAAAGCAAAAGCATGAATTGAATGCACTTGTGCGTATATGTGTAGGTGGAATGTGTTGTTCATAAATGGCTTCTTGAATGGCGAGGTCCATTTGGACCAATGAGTGCATGCTGATCACAAAGGTTGATTCCTTTCTGATGGAGAGGTTATGTCGATTAGCGACATGCTACTGCATGAACGTATTCCCAGGTCTTTTCTCTTAAACCTGTGTATGTTGTCAGTGGAGGAGGTCACCGGCTTATTATTTGTACAATGTAGGTTTTTCCTGCCCTACATGAAACCCAACAATCCACGCTTTCTGTGTCGTGGCCAACTCCCATGGCAACCAGGGCACATGCAGACTGTGGGGCACATTTATGATATTCTGGCTTATCTATGAGGCCATTCAAAACCACTTTGCATGGCTTTGAATGGCCACATAGATATAGAGTAAGGTTCGGCAGCGCAAATCACTACATTGCCGTATGCTGCATTAGGGAGGCGTTCCATGGGCGTTCTAGTGGATGTTCCCTCGCAACACCCATGGATTTTGACGCATCCCCAGATTTACAAGGCCATGTAAACCTGGGGTTGCACCAGAACCTTAGCTCTTCATATATTTATTTCTCCACATAGAAAGAGGAAAAACCACCTATGATTGTCTTTGTGGTGGGAGGTGACCTTCCTGCACAAAAACAATTGTGCCTACAATGCAGACACTCTCGCCTCATGATGCAAAGGTGCCTGCATTGGTGCTAGGCACCCAAAATGGTGCCACTGCAGCGGGAAAGGACAGGAATGCACCATATTACACAGATACTGTGCATTCCAGTCCTTTCCCTTTGACACAAGGCAACACAAGGTGACTTGCTGTGCTACCCTGTACCAAAGCGTTGTAAATCTGCCCCTCAGTGTATACCCAACCACATCTGGTCATGGTCCAGTCAAAGTGGTATCACCGGAATTCTTAGCTCAGAACCCAGAAACCACTGAAATTTGCAAGTTATCGTTAGGACTAAAATCTATGAGTCACACAATAGACATGCAAACTATAAAACAATATCTGGTACTCTAGATGTATGACCTCACCCTTAATGGAACAAAGGCAATTAAAAATGTTATATCACATTAAAGATGAGATAACTCATTAGTGTTGCCACTCTGAAAGAGATGATTATGAATGTAGTATCATTCATTGGTTTCATGATATTATTTTTTCACATTTTTACTTTTAGATGTTGTTATTATTTGCACAAATTTTGTGTTGTCATAAGTATTATGGTTGGCTACCAGCATTCTTTAGATAATCGAAAAATGAGCTCAGCTCATCACAGTTAGAGGGGTGGCCATTGCTTATTCTTTGTCTCACTGACAAGTGCTCCCCAGCATTCAGGATGTTCGTGTGTGATGTCTTTGTTCAAGCAACTTTCAGGGTGGGGCTTTCTTGCAATTTTAATTTATTAGTTGAACCTAAGTTAGACACTACCAATAGATTCCAACTGATGTTGTGGCTACATACAGCTCAATATGGAAATTCAGTTCAGCATTTAATGGGGATATGTGCATTTGTTGAACTTTGGAGACACCTTCAGGCTTTACAACCAGATAGTTGCACAAATGATGTCCACCCGTAAGCCACACCCCACTGACAATAGACCTCAGAACTGAAGGTGTGACTGGGCACTGAAAGTGATCGCATTGACCAGGATTACATAAAGGTTCTCTGTAGGCAACTTTCCGGTCTCCCGGAGGTGAAACGATGACTAGGATATACAGAGATAGCTTGGGATGCTCTTAATGTGGCTCAATGCAGGTTTGATATTATGGTTTGTGAAGGTGACTAATCTCTACTTCTAGATTAGAAGAATATGCAATACACAAATAAATGTCCAGCTTTTCTTCCAGCTATGTAACCTCTTTTGACCAGGCATTTTGTCTACAATGTGAAGATAGAATTATTGAGAGCACCCAATAGGCATACACTAACTGAGAGTTCACACTAACTAGTGAATGCTGAGCTTGGTAATGTTATAGTACATAAAATAGTCTAATAACTGTTTAAAATCCTGTCCTTAATTTTCTAATTAGCTTTGTTGTGACATAACCAGTCACCAGTAATAAGGAAATGATAACACTAATCTTTGTGATAAGTTATTGAAGTTATTTGTGAGATCAGACTTCCAATTACAGTATAAAGCATGAGGACAGTGAGATTTTCAACCGTAACTCCTGTGCTGTTTTTATTTGAAAACCTTCATTTATTAGATGATAAAGTCACATCTATGGAAGTATATTTATACATGGCAAGGCTAGAGTTCATTGGATGGGACACATTCATCTGTGTATTACTACAAATTCCCCATCCACTTTTAAACACTACTCTAAAAGAGTTTTAAGCCAGTTTAAGCTGCATATTGGTAGTTTAGTTTGACAATATACATTTCACATTTATTTTACCTATACACAACATACCAAGAGACCAAGGATTTAAAGGGTGGGCAATAGAAGGTGAATTAGGTGACTATTTATTATAAGCAATACAATGCCACTTCTATTTTCTTCAAGTGCATATGTATATATGTATGTATGTATGCATGTATGTTGTACCTATATAGCATACAAGTTGGCAAAAAGGCACCAGAGGGTTATAAAAGGTTCAACACAAGCATACAGGCAATGTGTGATGGGGAGGTAGCTGGAGCTAAAGTGTAACGTAACTGTATGGTGATGTAATTTTCTTTAAAAAGGTGCATCTTCAAGTCTTTCCTAAACATGAATAGCATTGGGGTGGTCCTCATTAATAATGAGATGTTGCTCCAGATGCTGACTGAAAAGGCCTGTGGCTTTATTTTATTTTTTATACTTCACTTTGATGGCGTCCCAGCTGAGGGCGTGCCATGAGTCACTAGAGATGGTAAGCTTGTCATCAAGATAAGAAGGGGTGTTGGTTGAGATGGTTAGGTAAATGATGCAGCTAGTTTTGAAGATGGTTAGGACTGGCATATGGAGCCAGTGGAGTTTCATCAGGATATGAGTGATATAAGCATATTTCTTCAGGCCCTAGACTAAATATCCTGCTGCGAACAGTAGGGGAGGAAGGCGCAGGTAGAGTCTAGGAGGCCATGCAACAGAGTATTACCACCATCCAGATGTGAGAAAGTGAGGGCTTGTACAGCAGGTCTGAAGTTTCTTTCTAGAAGAAAAGGTTTAACTTTATTAGAACAGACAGCTGGGACCAGGCTGTATTTGCAAGTTACCTAATATTTCTGTGCCTTTATAATGGAACTTGGCCTCTAGCTTCATTTTTCTACATGGCCAGGGAACCTTTGTGTGACTTACACTATTCTTATAATATTTCATGTGTGGAGTTTTATCCCACTCATGTAATATAGTATGGTCTGATTTAGCACCACCTCAGTGCTACTCATTCAATCTGAGTCCATCCATGGGATTCCAAAATGTGACATACAGTTTGAAAACCGGCCTCTTAAATTGGCACATTTACCTTAACTTAACAGTGCTATTATTGATTATAAACAATTGTTTATATGTGTTCTACACATTGTGCAGCTGGTTGAACAACAATGGAATACTACAATATGATACAGATCAGTTGGTTATGCAATGCCATGCCAAGCCAAGCCTTTAAATCTATAGCACTGTTAGGGCATAATTAGAAAAAAGTGGATGGGAATACCAGTAATATTTGTCCTAGAACATATCCATTCTCTTTACAGAGCTCAGATTCCATGTCGCTCTGTGACTCACTCCTTTTTTCCCACCTTCTAGGCGTATAATACAGAATGTAAATTATAATATGTCTTGGTTGCTCCTGCACCAAAAAGTACAATTAACATTGTTCACAATAAATATTTAGGGGCATATTTATACTCTGTTTGCACCGGAATTGCGTCGTTTTTTTGGACGCAAATCCGACGCAAAGCTAACTCCATATTTATACTTTGGCGTTAGACCCGTCTAGCGCCAAAGATCTTGGAGTTTGCGTAATTTTTTTGCGTGGACACCTACCTTGCGTTAATGATATGCAAGGTAGGCGTTCCTGTCTAAAAAATTACTCCAAGGCATGTGCGCCTTATTTAAACTCCCGTGCAAAAATGGCGCACGGGAGTGGGCGGGTCCAAAAAAATGACGTCCAGCCGCTTTTGCGTCATTTCTTAACGCCTGGTCAGGGCAGGTGTTAAGGGACCTGTGGGCTCGGAAGGAGCCCAGAGGTGCCCTCCCATGCCCCCAGGGACACCCCCTGCCACCCTTGCCCACCCCAGGAGGACGCCCAAGTATGGAGGGACCCATCCCAGGGAATTTAAGGTAAGTTCAGGTAAGTATTTTTTTATTTTTTTTATTGTGGCATAGGGGGGCCTGATTTGTGCCCCCCTACATGCCACTATGCCCGAAGACCATGCCCAGGGGACAGAAGTCCCCTGGGCATGGCCATTGGGCAAGGGGGCATGACTCCTGTCTTTGCTAAGACAGGAGTCATGTCAATGGAGGGTGGGAGTAAAAAAAAATGGCGCAACTCGGGTTGAGGCCGATTTTTTGCCTCAGACCGACTTGCCCTATTTTTTGACGCCCAAGCTCCATTTTCCCCTACGCCGGCGCTGCCTGGTGTGGGTCATTTTTTTTTACGCACACCAGTCAGCTCCGCCGGCTAACGTCATTCCATAAATAAGGCGCCCGTATGGCGCTTTGGAATGGCGTTAGCCGGCGTTAACATTTTTGACGCGCAACTGCGTTGGCGCAGTTGTGCGTCAAAAAGTATAAATATGGCCCTTACTGTATTCATTTTACACTTTTATTAAATACTGTTCTATCAGTTTTGTGGTCATTAGTGCACTTTACAGGATAACAAGTAAAATAAAAATAAGAGAAATGCTCATATACATTCAACATGTCACTCGTATAACGTTTACAGGGCAGTTCACTTTTTATGCCAGAACATCAATCTGTCCATCCAACCAACTTTATAATAACCCATTTTCATGACTTTCTGAAACAGAAGTACTCTTCCTGTCACATCTCAGAATTCAAAAATATGTCTACAGAAGCAGTTTTATAACCTAACAGTTGTATTCTCATCCATTGGACCATTTCATCCTGATTGAAAACTAACGCCAAGCATTATCACGCCAAACATCAGAGACGCAAAGCACCATCACTTTCATCTACACTCCTTTACCTCTAAAAGTGGCGTGATACTCAGATTAATCCTGAATAAGTCTCTCCATTATCTAGCTTCCATTCCAGTCTTCTCCTACATCTCCTTTGGATACATACCAGTGTTCTGAAATCAGTTTGTTGTTTTCAAAGCTCAAACTAGTTCTGAGCCTCTTCCCAATAACCTGGTCCCTTCTTCAACTTGGCAACTTCAACGAGGATGCTGATGTCCTTGAAAGGGAGTCTGAATTTTTTAAGTTGGTCTCAATCTATTCTTTCAAGTTCAACCGATCCCTAATGTTCACTCCAATGGAAGTCCTATTAACCAAATATTCCTTCAATCAGCTCTGCTCTTTCTTGATCAGATCTCTCACTAACTATGTCATCAGTGTTTCCGCTCCACTAATGTCCCTCTTCAACCCTATCTGGAGGTATTCTCTACAAATTCATTCCTACTTACATTGATCATTAACCTGGATCATGAATTGCTTTCTGTCCAGCCACCACCTGAACCTGAAACCAGAAACACTTAAGCCGTTTGTTAAGGACCACGATGTGCCTCCATCTCTGCACCCTGCCAACACTGAGAGACATGCTGCTCTTGCTTCCTCCCTGTTCACGAATGTACCTTCTCCATCTTTTGATCTTTCCTCGAGTTTGCAAAACCCTCTTGTTTCCAAACATTCTTCTCCTGTTTCCACACCCTCTGCTCATGGACTCACCAAGATCTTGCAATCTTTCCTGTGCCTATTATGAATACCTGGTGCACTATCCCTTACTGCAAATGTTTTTATATTCCCTATTCAAACCCAAATGATTAGGCTTCATGCTCATTTCCTCCTCATTCTCCCACCATATGCTATTTTGGCCCATGCTTCATTGCTTATTTTTATCACGTTAGTATAGGTTAATCTAAGCCCTATTATGTAGTCAGTCTGCCCCACAACTGGCCCATTTCATTCTCAACTCATCAAAAATATCTCTACACTCATACTCACAATACATCTCTACTCTCTGGCTTCCACCCCTTTTGAACCTTCCATTGTCATCCCTAAACAAATACAGTGTGCCACTGTCCACTGCAACCCCAAACGATTTCCTTAACATGTATGTGTAAAGTGCATGTACACCCACTGGTGCAGCTTGATACTGAATAACAGATGCTCATTGTTACCCAACTCAGTGGTACCATTTTGTGACCTTGGAAGGATGAAAGGGCAAGTGGCTTGACAGGAGCCAACTCTTTGACCATTAGATCAAAGTCAGATTCCTGCAGTGGGTGCATTTATCCACTGAGTCACCAGATCTAGCTCATCTTCTTCTTTAAATCTCTTGAAAGGCTTATCTTGCAGTGCCTCACTGTAAAACCCTACAGAAACTCTCTCCTTCTTGGATGGTTATTATGGATTCCCTGATGTTGTAGAGACACAGTAGGCCGGGCAAAGCACTGACTGCATCAGAAAAGCAGCTTTTTGTCTTTGGCCCCAATCTAGATGGCTTTAATCCAAGATGGCACCTCCCACTTGGAAACAAGGAAGGGTCCACAAAGGTGGATATACGAAAACCAGCTATGCAAGGCTCCTCACCGTTTTCACCCCTTAATCTACAAATTCTGGACTCTACCCATTGATATGTTTCTTTTTTTTGCTTTGGGATATTTTCTACTGCTATTTCTTTCTTGAATTACAGCTGCTATTTAAAACATAACCCAAGGCTAGTTCTTTGGCTAAAAGCTATTATTCTGTGCTTTTCTTAGCCATCCTGCAGAGGTCATGTCTGCTGAATAGGTGTCCCAAGGGCACCTACTCTTGATTTGTCTTGTTTCTTGTGAAATTACTGCTGTTAGCATGGCCTCTCGGATTGGTCAGGGTGGTGTCTTCCTGCGCTGCTCTCAGGCCATCCATGTATAGGTCGATCAGAGACCCAACATATACTTAACTTCCAAATCCGTTCCCCCACATGATCCTTTCCTTCATCTTCCTCCTTATTGATTCAGCCATCAATTCCAACCCTTTGTTCAAAATATACTCCCAACTCAATAATTCAAACATGAGTGTGACTGGTGTCGCACTGCACCATCCTGTTTTTTTCCAAACCTTGAGGTCCACCTTACTGATCTCCTGGTACTGATCCAGCTCTGCATCTAATTATCGGAGAAGCCCTCGAATAATATACCTTAGCTAACCTCCACTTGTACATCATGTCTCTCACTGGCATCATCTCCTGTCTCTCCTGTCTTGGCTTTTCATATCTGGTAATAAGTGCTGTTAAGTAATTTCCTTGTAGGGCAATGTGCAGGTTATTGGTCCTCCTACCAATTAGGGCAGAGGTCAGTCACTTTCTCTTCTTCACTTAAGCAAAATTACTCCTTCTCCTTGTAATTTTCTCACACACAAACACCCACACCCACACACACACACGCTGCTTCTTTGTTTCTCTCTCTCGCTCTCTCTCTCGCTCTCTCTCTCGCTCTCTCTTTTCTTTGCACAAGACTGGAGGTGCATTTGACAGCGAAATGGGGATCTTCAGCTTTATCCACTTGATTATTGACTCTTTTTGCTAACACCTTCTCAGCTTTCGCAAAATCTTCCCCCACACACTTTCACTCAACATGCCCTGATTAATACTGCAGTCCTTGGCAAGATGGAAGCCTGCATCATCAGTCTCTCAGGCTTCTCCCAATATCCCTTCACTCCAATGCATGCCTAACTTGTTTAACCTTTCCAGACTCGCCATACAAACATCTAGGAGGTCGCTAATAGTACATCAACGCTGCAATAGAAATTCCTAATTTCAGCCTTTTAATCCATCAAACCTATACCTTGCTGTCTACGGCTCCATCTATTTCTCTGTTTACTTACTAGTGCTGATTTGTCGTCTCCTTAATAAAGCTCTTATGTTTCCAACAGGATATATATCACTATAGTGATCGATGTCAACAATATCGACCAATAACAATAGTGCGCCCAGTACATAACCTGATCACTATTTTGCTGGTTATATCATTACTATTCTTACCTCCACCTTTCCTTTCCTAGACCTTCATGTGAAGCAGTGGTTAGGACAGTGTAGTGGTATATTTCTTTCATGCGGCATAACAAGTGATATATTGAGGGTGTACTGCCGAACCCTCCTCAAACTTCCGGTAATGCCTGTTTCTAAAACTGACCCCAAACTTGGCTAGCACTAAACCTAAGATCGTCTTCTTCTGTTATCCCTTTCAAAGCATCCCATAACACAACCCTTTTCATGTCTCAAAATCCCCATTGCCCCTAGGCCATGCCTATAGAGTATGTCACTGATCATGCTCTGCCCTGAACTTTTTTTGTTACTAACTCCCTCAAAGCTCTTATATATATTGTTCAATATCTGTAAATTCTACCTGTCTATCTGTTAGCAAATAAACAGAAAAGTGTTTGTCTACAAATCAGGATGATCTTTTCTCTTTTCTTTAGAAACAAATACATTCTGAGCTTCTCAGATCCTAGAGACTGCTCATTTTGCACACCAAGCATTACCCCAAGCCTTTAAGGGCGTAATTATTCTTCCATCATTAGCACTGATGAATTTTGGACTAGATGAACTCCCCAGATCAAAACTCCTCTGTGCACTCCTGCTTGACAATTTGCAATTCTGAATCTCATTTTCTTCAGCTCTGTCCTGCAAACAACAGTCAGAGTCCATGTTATTAACCTGCAGCGAGAAGGATGGGGAGGGAGTGCCAAGCGTGCGGCTGGAAGCTGTCGAGAGTGCAGGGGATCAGTTGGGCATTCTCAATGAACAATCCGATTTTGAACTAATGAAGCTTGAAGAGTGTTCATTTAAATCAGGACCTCACTAATGAGTTCTTTCTTAACATATTTGTGTTGATGTCTATTTCTCTGAAAGGAATGTTGACTTTTCTTGAAGGGCGCCATCTTAAGTAGGCTTCTTCTACAACGACTTTGGCCACTAAAAGAATTGCCAAACAATGTGACACGCTTCTAGAAAAACGGATTTGATCAATTTTTTTCCTGAACCGTGGAACTCAACATATTAGTGCTGAAAAAATGACATGCTTAAAAATGTCTGAAGCCCCTCTGTTCTGGCATTCAGTATTCCTGAGCCAGTCTGAGAAGGGACAAAAAAGTATTAAAATTATGTATTTAAGAAGCAACCTGAAGAAAGGAGCTTCTTTCTTGACCGAGGTATTTGCCCCTCCTCGCATGTGCATGATGCAAGGTGTGCAATAGTTTAAGAATTAAACTGCAGCAACCTATAGGCTATCGCCTCTTTCTATGTTGCAGGCGCAGCCTGATCTTTAGGGTGGAGGGGACACACCACCCACACCTTTTGCTCCTCATGAAGAGTGTCTGTCAGGCTGAGCAAAGGTCAGCCTGACAGACACTCTTCATGTTCAGGTCAGGCAGCCAGGAGCAGACATGCGCGATTTGCGCAGGCTCCCGGCTGCTGGAGCTGAACTTTGCTGGGCTGAGGAGGTCACAGCTCCTATGGGCGTGACCTCCTCGGCTCAGCAAAGGTGCCTCGAGGCCCTCCCCCGGGTGACGAGGGAAGCATCACCCATTGACTTCGACTTGGGCACTTCAGGTTTAAGCCCTGAAGCGCCCAGGGCGAGTGTCAATCAGTGACACTTCGTCACAGAGTGGGGTGGGGTCAGCAGTCTCACTGACCCCATCCCACTCTGTGACCTAAGGCCATGAGGGAAGGCAGCAGTCCCAACCCTCCTGGGACCTCCGAGGCTGAAGGTAAGTGTGTGTGTGTGTGATCTTTTAAAATTAATGTTTGGTGCGTGCGTGCATGTTTGAATGTTATGAGTGTTGTTAATGGATGTGCGTGCGTTCGTGTGTGTGTGTGTGTGAAAGAATGAGTGTGTGTGTGCTTCCGGCCCACCCACCTCCCTCCTAAAGCTGCCGGCCACCACTGCTATGTTGAAAGTTTTGTGTGATCATCTGATGCATTCTGGGTGTTGTATCCAAGCTTTGCTTCAATTAAACTAATGCCCCTGAAAACAATTATTTACAGGTAAAAAGAGCAGGGCTGAAGACCCTTAATGGTCAGGAATTATGTGGTTAATTTAGCAAAGTTGCGTGGGTTCCCGTGGAGTTAGAAAGTTAGGGCAGACAGTGGAGAGCACAAATTGGTAAAAACTCCAACACTTTCCATAGTGTAACACTGTGCACTTGCTCAAATGTTAATAATATAGCCCCAAAGGCAATATGACAGAAACCTTGCAAGATGCAATAAAAGACTGGGGGCCCCATTTACAGGGTTGTGGCGCAGGGCAGCCCCGCAAGGATTCTCGCTGCGCTGTCCTGCATCGAAAGAAAAGGACAGGAAGACCCCGTATCTATGAGATACAGTGCATTCCTGTCCTTTTCCCCTGCGCCGGCATGCAATGTGCTGCCATGCATCAACGCAGGCACCCTTGCACCATGATGTAAGAGTGCTTGCATTGCAGTGATTATTGTTTTTGTGCAGGAAGAGACACGTTCTGTACAAAAACAATCACAAGAGCCATTTTTCTCTTTCCATGTGTGTTGAAGAATTCAGCGCACAAAGAAAAAGGAAAAAAAGGAGAAATAAAGGTATTTCCCTTGTTGCCCATCCCTTACGCCTCTCCTAGGGAGGCATAGGCTTTTGACACATTCCCAGGTTTACGAAATCTCATAAATCTGGGAATGTGTCTAGTGCCATGGGTGTTATGTGGGAACACCCACCTTAACGCCCATGGCACGCCTCCATATCGCAGGGTGAGGCAACGCAACAACATGCAGTCCATACCTATAAGGCCATGAAAAGCCACACAGGGTAGCTGTACGTGGTCTTGTAGATATGACCCTACGGTGTACATCTCCCAGACCATCACAAAAAGGGATGTTCCGGTGGCATACAGGGGCTTGTAAATAAGCACCAAGGTAAGTTCATTTGTGCTACTTTTGCTGCTTCTGGAATAGGTAACGGAGCCAGAGGTGGTGCACCCAACCAAGCATGACTCAAAATGTTTTCTCACTAATGTTGCTGTCCTTACCCAGTTGGAAAAATAAGCTTTTCTACCTTTTCAGTGGTAAAGGTGTGACAACATTTGATGTAAAATTAGGGCCTCATTTCAACTTTGGCAGACCTAAAAGTGGACTGCCAAAGCCGTGGGGAGGATGCCACCATCATACTGGTAACGCCCCCGAGCATATTACAATGTTCCTGCCAGGCTGACCGGTGGGAACATTGTAATACGCATTCCCGCTGGACTGCCCGGTGGGAAGGGTGCTAGGATATTGGCCTTGGCTTCTTTAAGGGAGCTGAGGCCAATAACCTAGCATTCCAGCACAGTCAAAATGCCCAGTGTCATGGGCATGGTCAGTACTGGGGCCCCCCTCTGGCACTCAGCACTTGCTTTTCACCAGCCTGTTAATGACAGGGTCCCCAACATGAAAAAGCGAGCGGAAAGTGGGGGTGTAATCAGCCAGGCGGTGCTGAGTTCAGCTCCCACCCCGTAAGGAACAATGTTCCTGGCAGGAACGGTGGTCTCCTAGCGGGTCCGCCCACCAGGTTTGTAATGTGGCGGTCAGACTACCACAGTTGCGGCGATCTGACAGCCACTGCGATCCTGGCAGACTAGGACCGCTATCCTTGTCACAAGCCCCTTAGTTTGGTTCATTTTTGTATTTTTCTACATCTTTGTTAAAAAACCATAAATAAAACAAAGAAAAAAAACAAGGTTTGCTCTATTTTTTAAAGTGTTATTCTTGGCTTGGGATGGAATTCTTCTTAGTGCATCTAGTACTCATTAAAAATTAATAAAACAAGCAAAGCAGACATCACCTATGGTTTCACAACTATCTTACTCTTTTTCTGGTGTGGTGGAAAGTCCTTCCATATTATGTACTATTACAAAATAAGTTTGCTCTTTTTTTCCGATCACACAGATTTGGAAGCATTCTAAAACCGTTTATATCAAAGTTGTTTATTTCCTAAGTTGATCATGGATTTGCCATTTTTATACTGAGTTTTGCAGCTCTAGCCCTCTCTTCAAGGCAACGGGCTTCCAAGCACAAAGTAAAACATTTTAGGCGTGTAAGTATTTGGGTAGAAGTATTCACCTAGAAAGTAGGCAGATTATTTTGATGAAAAGAAAACTCATCCTAAATCCCTGTTAAATATAGCCATGACAATGTATGTGAAACGTTTCTATAGAAGAGAGGTACCATGAGAGGTGACAAATTTAGAAATAAATGCAAATTCCTTGGAATTTTGTAAAACAAAAACGTTTTTCTTGAAAACCTTTATGAAGTGCCTCCAAAGGTTTATTTTTCTTTAATATGTTATATTATGCTACAGTACTTTAGTCTGCCATTTTCAATATATTCTATCAACTCTCTTCCCTTACTAGGTAAGCATCATTAAAAGTCACTCTATTCTTCCATCTTGATATTTGCTCATAGAATTTCATCTATTTATATAGTTATGTGTTAATGTTTTCATTAAAGGATTTTTTTGTGATTTTCTACAGGACGGATCAGGTACCGTTGTAGTCAGAGACCTTTACAGTGGTGTTCAAACGGGAATGTCCCTTGCATAGTAAACAAGCATGTAACCCTGCTCTGGGTGCCCAGAATGTGAAACTCTGACTCTTTGTTTGGTCATGGTGGCATGCATGTTAATCGATTGTATGTGCAGTGGCCTAGGCCTCTCTCTGGAAATGTGAGATCCAGAACCTGTTCTGTCGAAATAAGGGGCCACCAACCATCCCCTGATAATGATATGTGGGTTACCATTCATGCCCTGGGTATTTCACAGGAGGCATTCTATGTTTTGGGACAAAGTAGTAAGACTAGATCGTATTCTTTATGTCAAGGTGAGGTGAGCTACAGAGTCCTGTCACGTATTCTTCTGTTATTATGTGAAACTCAGAACCTTTTGCTAATGCTCTGGGTGTCTTTTGAGCGTCTATGTGCAGTGAGTGTGACTCTATGTGCTGTGAGAGTTTGAGTATGAGGCCAATGGGATGCTTTTCGGATTCTTCTGGTTTAGCATGGCACAAGAGGGAGAATGGACATAGTTTTCCCAAACAGTGGAAGTGTATTGCTTGCAGTCCTGTGGCCAGTACATGGAGATCACTAAAATGAAGTGACAGGGCTACCTTGGGAAATTCAATGGGAATCTTATCCGCAAAGAGTTGCTGATTAGTTCTTCCCAAACACAGCCATTTGGTAGATGGTGGAACTATGATTTCTGGTGTTGAAGGTAAAGAAGTTTCTAAGCGGAGCCCACCATTTTGTCTGTCCCTGATTACTGATCCAGGAAGGCTTATGATGGTAAGGTTCAAAGATCTTACATTCCACTATGTTGTGTTTTAGATACTTCTGCTTGGTGGCAGTCTTCCTGCTATCTGTGGTGAGAGCCCTCATCTCGTGCAAAGCCTGTGTCTAAGAAATAGCAGAAAATTACATTGAATGAGTACTACCACAAACTGGTACTGAAGCATGGGAGTGTGGCTCCTCAACACTTGTCTGGAAAATGAACATAAAAATGGGATCTGAGCTACCCCTCTTTGTTTCAGTTCCAGGTTATTCGCGATGAAGCAATAGATTGCTCTGCAGAATATTTAAAGGACCATGGCGTGAGCAGGGCTGGTGTCTGCATGACGTCCAGCCTCCCAGAGGTCAGGAGACATCACCAGAAGCACATTCTGTTGGAGGAGCTGAAGGTTTACCTCGTTTACCTGGTGCCTAGTAGCCTTCCTGCATCTTAAGTGAAAGTTCCTGGCCTTCCAGGAGGATTGACTGCCCAGGAAGAGAAGCTCATCATGTTGTAATCTCAGTTACAATCTTCAGAAGGATGCTATTCACCCTCTCAGTACCCTGCCCCTGCCTAGGAGATTGCTAAATGTTGCTGTTACCGAGGATGATGCACACACAATTAATAAAACAACGGTGCAGATCATTTCTCTGTACTCCACTGGTTAGATGTGCAACTCAAGTCAACAGTTCTCATCCCAGATGTTTACTTTGGCAAAACGTCTTACGCCCTTGTGTCAAATTACTAGCCCATTGTTCCATTCGCAGACAAGTTAAGGCATGCTTTACCCGCTTGATGCCTGTTGCAGATTGAGTGGTATGGCGAGTGTCGCTCGCATCCCTGCTCTTTGCAATTGCTGATTCTCACTGTATCGATGAACTTCACTTGGAAGACAAATCACTTCATGACAGGTCCTTTGCAATGAGCTGATATCTTTGGCAGTTGCAGCCCTCCGTTCCAATTGCAAGTGGGTACTCTGGCATGGCAGTTGTAGCAACCAGGCCTATTCACCCCCAGTGATGATTCTTCAGCAGTTACAGCCTTGTTGGCAGAGTGAGCGCCTGTTTCAGCAGTGATGGGGCTCGGCTTCTATGGTGTTGCAGTGGAAGCACTAATTTTTGGTCCCACAATTGAATTCCTAATGAAACTGTAGTGGTCATACTTGCAATGTCTTGGTGCAGGTCACGTGAGAACCACACAGAGATACTGAGTGACCTCCTCAAAATACAATATTATGGAGGGAAGTCAGCTTTCTCTAGGTATTCCGCACATTGAACAAATTCTAAAAAATAATGTTGTAGGGCATCTTCAATAACAATTGATCAGTAGGAGGTTTTGTACCTATGGTTTCCTCCTGCTAAAGATAGAGGCTGCTATACTGCATGTGGCTGCTCATCCAAAGCCATGGCATTTATAACTGCCTAAAGACCCAGAAGGCTGCACAAGTTTGATAAAATGATAGAACCTATATCGGAAAACAAAAAATGTCTGGATGATTCTGGAGTTTTACATTGAGGACCTTTCAATGCCCAAATAAATGCCCTTGGTAGAACTTGTCCATTATTATCCACAGCAAGTGTGTTGTGCAAATTGGAACAAGCATACCTCAGGCAAGACTTGGCAAAGCCAATAGGCCTGACTTTTGTTAGGGGAAATCTTTGGTAATAGTGGGGTGACTGTGTTATAATCATCGGTCCAGGAAAGAAAATCCCAGAATGAATCAACATCTTGAGCTACAGCAATATGTAGCCTGCGAATGAGGCTTGTCCCTGAACAGAGCACAATAGTACAGGTAAGCAGTACCCTGAAGAGACAGTATTATTTAAAGGAAGGAGAAGATGAAATGTGCATTGTACATGGTGAACTTAAAAGGCATATGAAGTAAACTATTACACAGAAGATACTTTGACAAAGGGACAATCTTTCTGTTGTATCCTTAGGAAAGTTTGCATGTGCATAGCTTTACTTTGTGAACTAAATTTATAAATCCAGCTAAATGTTATTATGACTGCGAAGTTTAAAAAAAATGAACATGCATGGGTGAATAACACTGTGGCCTTCATTATGACCCTGGCGGTCTAGAGACTGATAGGGCCGCGGTTGGCGGTTGGACCGTTGCCAATGTGGTGGTCTGACATCTGCAATTACAACCACTGGAGGGGCTGGCAGTGCTGACGGTCCTGATCTGCCAGGGCAGCGCTGCAAGCAGCCCTGCCCTGGGGATTACGAGTCCCCTCTCCGGCAGCTTTTACATGGGAGGGCAGGGGCCCCCATGGCCAGCCCTGTCGCGCTTTTTTACTGTCTGATTGCAGACAGTGAAAAGCGTGAGGGGTGCTCGTGCACCGTACGCACCACAACTTTGCCACTGGCTCAATTATGAGCTGCCGTCAATATTGTGGGCTTCCCCCCACTGACCCAGTGGGAAACTTTTAATAGGGGCCGCAGGAAGTAGACCACGCTGGCGGTAACCAAACAGGGGGAGTTTGGCGGGTGGCCTTTCCTGCCCACCAAACTCAAAATTAAGGCATGTGTCTTTATGACAGTCTAGGGAATCCAAACAGGAAGTCTTCATCAACAAAACATCAATAACCAGCAAATAAAATGTCATCTTTCAGCAAATCAAATACATTTGTGAACAAATGCTAGGCGTCAAGAAACATGTCACATTTTCAGTAGCATATAAAGACTGCTTATCCCCATCACCAAACCCTATTGGAAATGCAAATGGGTCAATTATATTGTACTGTAGTTCAGTGGTTCCCAACCTGTTGTCCGGGGACCCCTAGTGGTCCACGAAGCCTTCTCAGGGGTCTGCGACTGCTTAGAAAATTAAAAAATATTAACAAATATTGACAAATTAGGTCTCCAGGTTCCAGTAATGACTCAGGCAGGGGTCCCCGGATTCCAATGATGATTCAGTGGGGGTCCCTGGATTCAATTAATGTTAAAATGGGGGTCCACATAAATCAAGAGGTTGGGAACCACTGCTGTAGTTGGTTTCAAGTATGCACCAATAATGAAAACATAATAGTCGTCATAGAAGCCCACTAAAGCAATGGCAAACCATGAAAAACACATCAAGGCCAATTGCTGCAGGGAGCGAACCCAAAATCATCTCTCTCTCCATTTACTTCTCTTTATTATACTTTTCTGAAGAATTGATAACAGCTGCCTCTGTCTTCAGCAAGACCTAAAGAAAGTCGGTGATCTGTCAACGAACTGGCCGTGACACTATGCTTTAATGTTTGTGGCATAATTATGATTTGAGTAGTTGAATGCAATATTATTGAGAGTTTACATGCCTTTTAAGGTATGAATATGCTAAGATTTGGGGCCTGATATACGAAATTGCCATTCTCAAAAAGTGGTCGCAAATCCTGCACCAAATTTTATAAATTTAAAGAATTTTGCAAGGGATTAGTTATGCCATCTAAACCCATTTTGAGATTCAGTAATTTTTGCAGGTATGTACACTCTGATTTTGCAAATTTCAGGCATTATGACCGCAAAATGACTTTGTAAATCTAGACCTTAACGTTTAACACATGTACTGGTATAGATTTTCTGGTCATTATTTTTTAGTTTGTGACGTTTTCTCTGTTAGTACAAGCAGCTCAGAACAAAAATGCATTATTGCTACATATTAAAATGTTGCTGTTGTCCATATTACATGTACCAGTTTATTGATTTCAGAAAGATGAAAGTTTGTGATGTCTCTGCCAGGACTTGAACTCATAAGATGCAGGTAACAGAAGATGTCACTAGCTTGCACCTATCTTGCAAAGCCATCTTGATGGCTTGCCCCTACTAAAGAATGTTCAAACTGACATTGACAGTAATCTGTGTGGTCAAACGTGGTTTGAATGATACAAATGAAATGACAAATACATGTCCATTAAAATTCAGGTTATACTAAGAGAGAAACAAAACCCAAGCAATCTAAGTTGGATTCTATTTTGAAAATATTGTATGAATGTAATATCACTTACTTTGTCTGGTGTTAATTTTCTAGTGTTCATAATCTTATACATTCCAGTTGCCTGCAGGCACCCGGGTACTCTCATGTCTGACGAAAGCTATTCAAAGCTAACCAAAGCAATTAATTATATGTAGAAGGGCGCAGCTTTCAACGCCTTCCAGCATAATACAACTGTAAGAGGCCAGGCTTGGTTGGCTTCCCTTTGGAAGGGCAGGTGAACAGCTGGGACAGATTCATTAAAAGTTGACACAACACAGAAGGCAAGTTGCTGCACTGTTTTGCATGAACAGAAGAGAGCTGAACAGTGTCAAATGTACAAATATATCTCTCCCTGTGCTACCACATTTGTGGCTGCCTAGTCTCAATGCGGGCACCCTTTTGTCATGTCGCAAGGGTGCTTGCTTTGTGATCGGAATTGTTTTTGTGCAGGAAGGGATCCTTTTTTTCACAAAACAATCTTCAGAAGCGTATTCCTCTTTCCTTGTGTGCTGCACACATGGAAAGAGTAAGTGATGACGGGAAGCAGAGACATTTCTCCTTCTTACAGCTCTCTTGGCACAAACCCAAATTTACTGCCTTTTTATTAAGTTTAGATTGGGGATCCTGCCATTGAAGTCCTTTACCACGCAGTGGAACAAGGCTGACTGTACCTCTGGTTTCTGCCATTTCTGTCCGACGCAGCTTGAGACCATGACCCATTTATCTTTTTCTGCCCAAGATACTCATTTCCTAGGAGAAAGTGTATTATCCCCTTACGTAGACTTTTTGGTATAAGGAACCATAGAGAATCTGTCCTTATACTGACAAGCGATACAAGTGATAAGGTAGTGTTTGTAGTAGCAAAGCATCTTCAATGTGCCTGGGCAGTATGATCTAGAGAGAGTCTACATTTGATTGGCTTGTAACTTTGCCAAGGTGTCTGGTTAGACTATTGATTTATTAAAGCAGTACTGACCGATAGGCTATTAATTGTGTGACATTATATACTGAACTTAATCAATTGCATCCTTTTTAGATTTAATGAATATACACTGTTAGTTTCTTGTCAATGTTTTTAGGGTTGGATAGCTATCAATCATGCGCTATTTTAGACTGGTCTTATTCAAGTTTCAATTCTTTTAAATTAATTATTATATGTATTTAGAACTTTCTTTTAAATTGCTTTTATGGCTCTCAGCATTACTTAACTTACTGCCCTTAGTTAATCTTGGTTTGCATCAAAATAAATAGGTGGATGTCGTGGAATGCCCTTACTCCACCTATGTAACGACTACCCGATGCAGTGTAAGGCGCTTCCTTCTGTTAGTTAGTTTTTACAATGACAATCAAGGCAATGCAAATTGTCCATTGGGTGGCTTTGTGAATCTCGACTAGTATTTTGCATGGTGGGTTCACCTAACATGCAGCACAACAGCCCCACAAAATGTTAGTTAAACTGGGCCCTGGTGCCTGAACAAGGTCGCGGGTACTGTCATTGGTAAAAGCAGGATCACATTCTAAATCAAAATCCTTTATTCAGATAAGATCTGATGTCAGTGCCAGAGATGCTGACTTTCGAAATGGAGAGCCAAGTTTGACTCCCGGCATTGTCTGGCCATCCTGTGATTCTGAAAAAATCATTAAATCTACCCAGCCTGGATGTAAAAACATCTGAGAGAAAACCTTCACAATATCTTCAAAGAAACAGCACAGTTCTGCTCTCTCCCTGCGCTGGTGTGCTTGTGTTACTTTTTTTTTTTTTACAAAGCATTTCAATTAAACATTTGCGTTCCTTTGTCAATATCAAAATTAATTTTGCATCCTGTCTGCGTCAAAAAAAGTCACGCAAACCTGATAAAAAATCTTGCTAATCCTGGGCCTAAATCCCACCCCCCCCCCATGGCATCTTCTTTATTTAAACATCTGCTTTGAGTAAATGACCCAAGATGTTCAGCAGAATTATTATACTGTTCCCCATTGGCTCACTCTGACTGCAACGTGCTCTTGAAAACGAAGAAACTGACATATAAAGAAAATCGTACAGCACTTGGTTGGGGGATCTGAAAAGCAGACACATCATATCCCATCCATTATTTAACATATACCTAACCCCCTTAACAAACCTGTTTAAATCATTCAACCTCACCTGTAACAACTATGCAGATGACACCCAACTCATTCAAGACCACTAGAACTGGAAACATGATGACACATGGATGATGAGTAACCACCTAAAGCGCAACACCACAAAGAAAGAGATCATAACCTGCAGGCAATGGGAAAAATACTAGCGTACCGCCATATTTCCCAAGGAACCCGGGGCCCCTCTAACAACATAAAGAAAAGTCAGAAACCTAGAGAAAACCATTGAAAAGACCTGTCATCAATACTGCTTGTCTACAATGTCACAAAGCGTTCCTTCTACACAATGTAAACACTGCGTTGCATCTTCCCATACCGTAGATGCCAACAAAAACTACAACCCTTCCTCACACTTGACATCTTCCAGGTTGACCAGGCCGCAGCCTATACCTTGGGGCACCCATATTCATCATACTCAAAATACAACTAATGCAAATTGCTGCTGCAAGACTCCTTCTCCACCTTCACCCAAGAGAAAGCATCACTCCCGTCCTACAATTCATCCTCTGGCTACCTAAAGCTAGAAGAGTAATGTTCAAGGCATTGCCCATGGAGCCTCCCATGGAAAAGGAATGCTATACCTACTAGGTAAATTCAAGCAATACAAACAAAATAGAAAACTGTGCTCCAGGCCTGACCTGTGGATCATCATACTAACTTACCGAAAGAAATCCATTCCAGGTCCTGCTGTCTCTGTACAAGTCTCCAAGCTCTGACAATCACTGTCAGCTAACATTCAAAGACACCAGAATCATATACTCTTTCGATAACAGTTAAAACATGGCTATTTCCAAGATAACTACAACAGCCCACAACCCTAGAATAGAACTCAGAAAGGTAACCACGCCTGCATGTTCAATCTACAATTTACAGCCCACAGATATCGAACAACCCAACCAACACTGTTTCCTGGCTATGAAGGGCTTATCTGTGGTTAGCCTGGGTATTATGTAGTAATCTCAAATATAACCCTTCTGACCCACAATAAAACTAATATCATAATACTCAGAGTTTGGCACTCAACCACAGCTTAGTCCTCTTACATTAACATAACACATATCAGCTACAGGTCTTGTTCGTCACCCAGTTCTGTACCAGCCAATGAAACAGCCATCACCAACAGAACATGCATGGAATAACTGAAGCGATCTGTCACTTATTGCTGGTCAATTGGAGGGCTCTAATCTAGTCCACCACTGCAGGTCTTAACTAGCTACATACTACAACCTCTTCTTTACGTCGCACAATCACATTCAGACATGGGTTAATAGTAACAAAGCCATCCCAGCAGATCTCTCCATCCTTTCTCTCTCCAACAATGTCTGCTTAGGACCAAAATATTTTAAGCAAAATATTAGGTAGCCTATCAATAACCAAATGACAACAAAATAGTTGGCGCTCACCTCTGTTTTTATGTTTTGCATGTGAATATGTCCAGATACTGTGTACAAAACGGGACGTGGCAAAATGGAGGAAATGAGGCCACTCCCACACCTTTCAAATATGGGAATAATCCCAACTTGCAGATTGTGTGCATGCCAGTATATACTTTGGGACAAATATCACTCGAAAGAAATGTTACACAAAAAAACATTGGGTTATGTTACTCGTTAAGGGTTTCTACACATGAATGAGGTACATTAGTATTCGTGCACTTTCTACACGCTCATTCACTGGGTTACTGGTGTTTGGATGGTTGTCTTCCTGACTATCACAAAGTTCCCTACCCTTCGCACTTCTTAAACTGGTGCAGGAGTACAAGAGTGTTTGCCTTGCATGCAGTAATGTAAATACATTCACTTACTATGGGTGTAAATTTCAGCAACACTGCACATAATCAACTTGGTACTGTGGGAACTTTCTCAAAACACCTAACTCACATGTAGCTTGGTGACAGAGTACTTGAAAAACTTACTGAAGTAATTGTGTTCTATTATTTTATTTTACCTGCAGCCCTGATGAAGTCATCAGTTAGATAACTATCATGCTGAAACGTGTTGGATGTTCCTGCCTTGGTTGCTTGAGCTTTGATTATCTGACGTGGGAAGATAATAAAAGAATGAACTGGACTTGACAAGATTTACAATTGTTATTCAAGAGTGCTGTCAAGTTTCTCAAAATATCGGGGTTGACAACAACAAAAGTAAAATATGTTCATAAGAAATATCATAAAGGGACCTGCAGAGTTTCTCAAAGCTGACAGCTTACTGAAAACCATAAACTGTGCTTCTATCTCTTACACCTTTTCATCTACAGCACTGCTAAATGCTGCATCCTACAACATGATAATGCCACTGAGGTGGTAATTACTCAAGGCGTGAAAACACTTCCTGCGTAAGATAAAAAACATAGACATCATCCTTCCACCTTCCTGCGGGCAAGCACTTCAGTGCTCCACAGAGGGGTAGTAAGCACCATATAAATGCTGCAATATAATACAATATCCATTTGAAATAAATTCCATATAATAGAAGTACAGAAGACTCAATCGGTGTTATGTAGCACACTCTGCTTGTTGAGAGGGATTCATAAGCGCATTTGCAGAACAGGAAATGATGCTCATCTGGTGATTTTTTTTCCCGGTCAGCATTTACAAGCTGAGTTAGTTCTAATCCAGTCAGTGTTATCAATATTATTTAAATATTAATTATTTCAGTATTCACAGCCCTTGCTCGATGACAATGCCAGATTCGGTAACACTAAAAACTAGATTAAACATCAGCTCCGCAGTTGCTAACGAAGGGTAGCTTTTCATTTTGTTGAGCCGGAAAGTTCATGGAAATACCCCTGAACTTTGCACTTGCACGTTTGACTCTGATGTCACTTCCTGTTTCATTATTGAAGTCAGTTTGCAAAAATGAGAGCAATTAAAAAAAGAAGGGAAAAGGTAAGAAATAAAAAGAGGGAAGGAGTTTTTGAATAGATCTGGCTAAAATGAAAAGCTAATAAATAACTACATACAGTGCTTAATTTGTAAATAAAAACGTTATGGTGCTCAAAGCTCTCCTATGAAACATGCGGCTGGTGCAACTAAATGTGCGAGCACTGAATACTGAGACAGCGTGATCCTGAAGCCATCTCGGGCCTCTGTAATCCATTTACAGCCACTCCCTGCCCCTTCAGCTCACTCTTGCAGCTATCTGCTTTCTCCCTTTGTGACGCTTTTTTGTTTTTCACTTTGCTGCAGTAAGTACTTGAGGCAGAAAAATAAGTGGCTGTCCTAAAAAATAAGTGTTGGTGCCCCGCTTTAGAAACCCTCAAATTAAACACTGACTACATAATATTATTTTTTAAAGTGCATCTTATCTCTAACATAAGGCAAACAAATACAGCCGCAGCTTGTGCTAACTGACAAACATGAACCTTGGCCTAACAGCAGTGCTTAATTGTTCTCTTGGTGGTAGTTGATGGACAATGGCACTGATTTTCGGAGGCTGAGATATATTTTTCATGGTTAGACTTTGCACAGAACGTGGAGAGAAAGGCAGAAAAGTGAAAAGAAAGAGAAATAAAGGTATATAGAGTCAAAGGAAGAAAGTAGGGATGGTAAAGGAACCAGAAGAGTAAGATAGACAGACAGGAAATCTATGTTGGTTCAGCAACACTAGTGTAACCCAGCACTGATTACAGGGCTCCTATGAAAACCTTTAGGCCTATGTTTTTCCCTTCTAAAATATGGCTGAATAACAAATAGATGTGCCATGTGTTAGTAAGTACGTATATATTCAACACTAATATAATAATGCAGTGCTGTTTACAGCGGTGGAACCCCTACACACCCTGCCATGAAATAATTTGAAGTAACATAACATTTATGTAGGAAATCCACCTTTTCTGCATGGTCATCACAGATGTTTCACCTTTTACTTGAACCTATATTTCTGCTGGCTTTAGACATCTGTGCACTTTACCCCATCAAACCAGTTGTACAGTGCCTGTGCTTCCCCTTTTAAAACATGGTCGAATTGACATACTCTTAATTTGTATAGTTAAGTTGCCTAAAAGTCCCTAACACATTGTACAAAATATCCCTGGGGCCTGGAAGTTAAATGCCGTTAATGGACAGCAGAGCCATACACTATAGTGGCAGTGGAAACATGGCTTCAAGCATATCCTGTGTAGACTGACTGATGCATATAAACATGCACTGTAATGTGTTAAAGACCCATTTTGACAGGGAAAAACCTTAATTTTAAATATTAACAAACCATCCCAATGTACGTCTTGTAGCCCACAAGGGTGGGTCCATGGTATTTAAAAGTAGGACATGTGGTAATTTATAGTTAGTATGCCCTTACAGTGACTAGTCCCCAAAACCTATTTCACTGTAGGAAGAACATGGAGAAACACTGGGGGCATATTTATGAGCCCCTAGTGCCACCGAAGCATCACATTTCGTGACGCTCCTGCAGTGCTATGCCCTGCACCGTATTTACAAGATGACGTTAAGCCACAATTTGTGGCTTACCGCCACCTTGTTAATATGATCCCTTCACGTGCAGCACTTTATGTGGAAGGGGCATGCAATGGGTGTTGCTGCGGGCATGCCACAGCAACACTCACTGCATTTTGACACTGCCTCAGATTTACAAGTTTTCGTAAACCTGAGGCAGCACCAAAACCAAATGCCACCCCAGGGGTGACGTTAGCAAGGCGCAACAAGGAGAAATACTTTTATTCCTCCTAGATTTTTTCCTTTTTCTATGTGTGCTGCATTCTGCAGCACGCATCGAAAGACCAAAATGCCAGAAATTATTGGTAATGTGCGGGAAAGTGTCCCTTACTGCACATAAACAATCATTTGAAAATGGTGCTTCAGCACTTCTGTGTGTGCTGCATTCTGCAGCCCACATAGATGTGCCAAATCATCATTAGTGATTGTTTAAGTGCAGGAAGGGACACCTTCCAACTTCGCACACATAAATTATTACACCCCCTCAACGCAGACATCCTTGTACGATTGTGCAAGGATGCCTGCGTTGGCCCAGGCAGCTAAATTTAGCACCAGTGCAGGGGACAACACACGGGTGAGCCCTATTCAATGAAATACGGCGCATCCCTGTGTTCTGAAAATGACGGAATGCAGCACTACCAATTTTGGTGCAGTGTCACGCTCCATCATTTTCCCATAAATATGGGCCTAGGAATCAAGATTAAATACTGGTACTGTATCTCTGGAAGGGGACAAACTAGAAAATAATTAAACAATTATTTTTAATGGCTATCTCAAATCCAATTTATTGGTGAAGGTGTTTTTTTAAATAAATATGAAGGAAAAATACCTTTTTGAAAGTTGCATTTCCCTGCCTAAGGTTCTTGGAGGCTAACTTGCTTTGGCTCCAGCTTTACCCAGCCAGTGGTCAGCCTTGAGTAAGTGTGAAAAGGGTGTGAAATGCCTCCTAGAAGCAAAAAATAGACTAACCTGAATAGGCAGAAATGTCTCTTCTGAACTCGACAGAATATGTTGAGTGGGGTCTGTGTGCATCTCGTTTAACACTACAGTGTCCAAACTCTGCTTCAGTGTCAAATCCTGCTTGGCAGGTCTGCTGTGTTCACATATGACACAAGGGGCATACTTGAAAAGAAGAGAGCAGGATACCAAGACAATTCTTGTGGTGGTTGCTGAAGGACCCTGCTATGGGCTTGTTGTGGGTACAATGCCTGCTCCAAATTCTGGATTTTATTGTTAGATGTGGGAGGACACGAGAATAAAAACTGTACACTTCCCACACAAAACCCCAACCCTCAAAGCCAAAGAGGAGCGTTTAAGACTTTCAGCATCATGGATCTGCCCTGAAACGTTGCATTTTGGGCCTGTTTGCAGTAAGGCAAACAGGAACTACTATAAAAGTAAGAAGGTCAAGACCTCAGAACTTTTACCCCATTGGTTAGGGAGAAGCCAGGCGTCACCCACACCACTAGGTTGTGCCAGACATAAATGTGTCATCTCTAGGCACTCACTTCGGAGCACTTTTTGGACCAGTGAAAGATCAGAAGAGGACTGGACCTGCTGTCTGAGACGCGAGAGGAGCTCTGATGGACTGGAGCTGCTCCCTCTTGTAACCAGGACAAAGATGTTGGCTCTAAGGTTCAGCTGACTGCCCTTCTCTATAGATACAGGGAGGCAACTGGCTACAAGAGGCCCTTTCCTGGAAGTACCCAGCTGGACCAGTGGCAACTGGATCTGGATAGGACTCTGCTGTTGGTCTCTGCCTAATACCGTGTGAGGCTCTAAGTGCCTTCCCTGCTTCCTGGTTGGGTTCAGAAGTAAACTTGTGTGGTGGATTGAAACTTAAAAGACTAAGGCCCATATTTATACTTTTTTAGCGCCACATTTGTGTTGTTTTTTGACGCAAAATCAGCGCAAACTTACAAAATACAATTGTATTTTGTAAGTTTGCGCCGATTTAGCATCAAAAAACGACGCAAAATGCGGCGCTAAAAACGTCTAAATATGGGCCTAAGGCTATGTAGCTGGCCGAATGGCATTGGCTAACTGGCCAGAAGGACTAAGGGCCTGATTTAGTACTCTGTGGATTGGTTTCTCTGTCACAACGATGACGGATATCCTGCCTGCTGAAATCCAAATCCCATTGGATAGAATTAGATTTAGGCCCATATTTATACCTTTTCAGTGCTACATTTGCGCCGCTTTTTGACGCAAAAACGGCGCAAACTTACCAAAACAAATTGTCTTTTGCAAGTTTGCGCCGTTTCTGCGTCAAAAAATGACGCAAATGCGGCGCTAAAAAAGCATAAATATGGGCCTTAGATTTTTGGGGACAGGATATCCATCACTGTAGTGACAGAGTAACCCATCTGTTGAGTTCTAAATCAGGCCCTAATCGATGAAGGGACTGGGAAGGCTTTCATCGTATTCTCTGTATGTAAATAAAATGTCAGCTATACATTATTGTTAATTGTGTCTGGTGGCCCTCACTGTGTGCCTTGCTCTGAATTTTGTTGAGGTTTTTTGTTTATATATCTCTCAATAGTCATAAGAAAAAAGTAAATGACTAGGGCCCAGATTTTCTAAGCTTTTGTATCAGGGTTATATCACTGTTTGGCACAGCCCAGTGTAAAATCTATTTTGGGATTTACAAAGCCACACAAAACCTGATATGTTACCTTGTGTCTGGTAGGCATTACATGGGTGGAAAATGGGCGTTCCTCTGCATCCACTCATGTAGCTTGACACAAACACATATTTACAAAGACTTATAAACATGGGTTTGCTCCAAAATGGTGCCCATCCACGAGTCTGGCATAATTTACATCCTATTTGCAGACTTGCTGAATCCTGCAGCACACATACAAAGAGGATTACGCCTAAAAGGATAGTGACAAATGTTAGGATTTCTGACTACCGACGCTGTGAAGTCTTGATTCCACTTTGTGACTTTTTCTTCCACCACCCTACACGGCCTGCCTCTTTTTTCACTCATGCAGGTTGATTTTCATCTCTTCTTTATCCCCTTGTCACTTTTTGGGGTATTTGAGAATTGTGGTCACGCACATAGAGACCACCAGAAAGTCCAGGGAGCTTAAGACAGGTAAATGCAGCAGTGACCCCTTCTGACCATTTTTAGTATCTATCAATTGAAATCTTGGACAGAGAAGCATGTCCACTGTTGCCAGTTTAAGGCAAACTTGACACAACCCCCCCCACTGTGTTATATTGAGTGGTTTCTCCAGGACAGAATAAGTGAAATCCGGAAGTGAGATTTTAGTGTACAAAATGCAGAGGCACATAAAATAGGCACTCCCTTCAAAAGATAGTATGCAAAATACAGCATACTAAGGTGCACAGTGATATTGCAATGCAAGGTGCACTTGTTTTTAACAGTGTAGACCCAGTTTAAAAACTCTTGGATGTTGGTAATATGTCTATCTTATATTCACCTTGTGGGCATGGTGGAAAAACAATTGCAAAAAACCTGCAGACAGTTTTGAAGGTGAATATTTTTTTTACTTCAGTTTTCTGACGGAGTCACTTTAAAACTGCAGGCATGCGAATTAAAAGAGTAACATGTTTGAGGTTATTTTAAATTAAATCTGCCCTCTTGAAAAACAAGTGTTAATTGCAGAACATTAATATGCAAACATCAATCAGCTTCAAAAGTGAAACAAAATGCATAAAGGGTCAATAAAACATATGGAGGGAAAGCCTCTCGGGAATAGCTCAGTGGCAAAACTCTAATGCTTCCCTGCACAGCTTCAGAGAGCCCCACACTAGCATTGTTTAAATATTGGATGACAGTGGCATAGTCTGTCAACAGCACCACCAAGCTGCCCTGCAGCGATGGGAAAAAGGCAATAAACACTAACAAGAGGTACAAAGCTCTCTTTAATGTATGTGAGCACCATCTTGGCACTGCTTACAAGTGATGCTCACATCAGAGCCTTCCAAACCATGTCACTATCTTTTTATTCAATAGCTTATTTTATTAGGTATTAGATTATAATATAATACCAAATAAGGGTGGGTGGTAAACTCCACTCCGCAGGCAGAGTTCACAGAGTTTTGCCAGTCCGCGCACTGCTTGGAGCATGGAGTTCCGGCCAAGAACTTCAAAGACCACCGCATGGTGGAGTTTACTACCCACACCTTAAGACAAGCTGTCTCTGCCCATTCTGTGACTAACTCACCACATACAGCTATGTCCAGACCGCTCAAAACTGGGCGGCACTGAAAACATTAGGAGCAGGACTGTTCAGACAAAGACATGAGTGGACTTTAAAAATTATGGGTGGCGCACTATGATTGGTTTATGTATAGTGCTCCAATCAGAGGTCCTCTTACACCTTAACAGACTCTGTACCCAGCCAATTCTTTAGAGGATTGTGTACCACTGGTATTTGTGATTATGCAACATGGAAGTGCCCAGCCCGGCAGATGGTGTCTGGAGTGTGCTGCCCTGAACAAGTTGGTGGTGGCTGTGGTTACAGGCATTCTGGAGTCCCCAAGGTGAGGCGTCTGTGCTTAGCCTCTCCTTGGTAGCGCAGAGCTCCCTGGTACCTCAGAGGTAGGCTTTTCTACTCCGAAGCTTCCCTCCAAGTGACACCCAAGTTGTGCAGGCAGACTGTGTAAAGCTAACCAAGCAGCTCAGACAGTGAAATGCTATGTAGTTTTTTTGCCAGAAATGAGAGGGCTGGTAGTACCTCAGGTCTGTCACACACAAAAAGCCTAGTGTTCAGACACATGTTATTTGTTGATATATTCAAATGGCAATGAGGGAAAAAGATTGACCATAAGAACTTGTGACATATTTTGTTTTAAAGGTAGGTTAAGAGGCCATGTTGCAGAACACTTAGATTTTCATGTAGTTCTGTTGGTGCTGAGGTGTAGATGAGGTAAATTACACCAGCTAGTTCAGTGCATGGTACAGCAACACGTATTTAGCATTTCAGAGACGCATTGTCAGTTACCATTAGTCAGGTTAAATGCAAAATAACAACAAATATTCCCCGATCATCGCCTTTGACAAGATGCATTAAACTAGGCACACATTTGAAGAAATTAAGATTAATAAAATGACTTGGTAACGGGCATTTGGTGTTTTATTTGTGTTGTCTTAGTTTATTGTCAATTCCGAGGTGCTGTACTTACCAATTTGCAAAAACCTCCAGCTGTGACAGGGCTTGCGAGCAGGAGTTTTCTTATCCCCAGATTAATAAATCACCGGGGCCTGTATGTTCACAAAGAGAACACAAGACAAGTCAATGACACAATTGCGCATCGTATACCTGACAGAGATGTCATGGAGGCAGCAGGGAATAGGTGCACACACAAGAGACAGGCTCCTACTCAGATAAGGTTGAGTTTTCATACTTACACCTACTCTGTTTCCTCATCTGAAACTGCCACATACAATGATGCAGCTCAGTCGGTTCGAGTGCATTACGCAGGAATATCAACATGATCTAAAACAGTTATCATTGCATTCAAAATGTGGCACTTCTCCTTTCATCTTCATTTAAAAAAAAAAAAAAGCAAGATCACCTGCTATGCAGAGTGGAACACGCGATTCATTAACGCTGTTGAGCGTGGGGATGGGCATAGAGGCTTGAGTAGGACACCAACTAAAGGTGGGCGGAACTCCGCAGAATCTCATGGAGTTTTTTTTGCAACTCTGCAGTACAACTCAGCGAATTCCGCCCACCCTTAATAACACATTTATCACAAGCAGTGGTACATAACAAGCAATATTTTTAAAAGCAGGAAAGCAGGTTACGTAGGAGTAAAAAAAAAAAAACAATCATAAATACCACTGTTGTATAGACTTTTAAAGATCTTACCCCACACCAAAAGGAAAACAGCATCTACATGAAATAACAGAGAAAAAAAAAACAAATATAAATTCCAAAGTGCCATCCCAGATAGTGCAAAAATAGCAATAGTTTTATAGCACAGCACAAAGCGTAACATTAAAGTGCAAAACTCTTGATATGATTTAAAATCTACTGGTCGCGCATATTTAAAGTACAAAGTGAACAAGTGCAATCTAGCAATTGCAAAATAGCATTTAAAAAAGAAGCAGCACTCAGAAAGGAAAACACAAATGGGTTAAGATTACAATCCTGGCACACACACACACACACACACACACCCACCCACACACAGGAAGCAATATCACATTGGTCCCAGCCGGGCTCCGGATCTTCCATATATCTATCCAAATGTCTTCTTTACTTGCAAGGAAGGACAGGACACCTCCAAAATGCTGTCAATATAGATACGATTTATTGCGGAGAAAAAGACTCCCCTCCAATCATTTCGGCCGTAACCATGTATATATGTATAAAAGCATATAGTTCATATAGCAATCAGACATAGTACAAGGTGCAATGTGCAAAATACTTATAAAATGCAGCAAGCAATAGTGAGCAAACTCAAAACAATTAAAGAAGAAGATCTCAGTGCCAACAAACAAATATTTCCCACTTTTCTTGTATGTCATTGTTTCCCCCAATGCACAGCGGGAAATAACACCACAGCTGCTCAGATTTGTTAGTTTGGTTATTCCACTTGGCATACATATATTTGAAATGACATATCTTACTCATTTTAATTTGCCATTGACCAAAAGATGTGCATCAAGGAGTTTTACATCCCTGTAAAATGAGTGATGTAGAAATCGAAGCTGCCATTAAGATACATTTCTGTTCAGAGTTTGTGAATGCTTCGTTATCAGCTATCACCCCAAAAAGTGATACTAATAAGCCTGGCTCCACCTTTTTAGATGTTCTTTGAGATAAAAAAGTAAATATCAGGAGCCAAAACAATTGCAGAGTGCGACAAGTAAAATAGTATGTGCCCAATTTCTCTGCACCATCATGATACATCTAAAGCGCTTGCTGGAAATCTGATGAAAACCTTTGTTTGAAAATTGTGAGGTATAATAAGCAGCCCATTTAAAGAAAAAGTTAATTCTTTTAAAATAGGCCTTCCTAAACATTTCATGCCCAAAAACGGAAATTTCCGCCTACTGATTTTGGCAAATAACGCATCCAGTAACTGATGCTACCTCTTGAAGATGCTTTGGGATATAGCTGTGCTGAGTTGTTGCTACAGAACTTTATACCATCTCCCGACTCCGATCATTGTCATACAATAAACTAATTTCAGAAAATGTGCTGTGATCAGTGGATCACTGACATAATATTGATTAAAATAAATGTTGTGAAACACAAATATTATGTCAAAAATATCAATGACACAAATATCGTTTCCTTATACTTATAATGGTAAGTACAAAAAGATCTTTAAAAAATCGTTTCACACTAATATCATTATTAAAATACAAAATATGGTTTTTAATACATATTTAGCTTAAAATAGTCAATCATAAATAGTTTAATACATTACATTCATATAATGTACATTGAATAAATGTAAGTAAAATGTAATACTAAATGTAAACATATACTTATATAACAAAACACACATACATATGTGTGTACATTTATTTATATATATGTAATATACCACTGTTATTATTAAAAATATACAGTTAACGTTTGTAATTGTATTTTTTCCAGTTTAATACTACAAATATATATATATGTAGTAAAATCAAATACAAAACATTAAGGGCCTCAATGCAAGCCTGGTGGTCAACAGTCTGGCAGTCCGACCGACTAGGCTTTGCAATCTACCTCACCTGAGACGACCGTTGTCCCCCTGGGAACAATGTTCCCGATGGGCTGACAGTGTTGCAGATCGTAATCAGCCAGGGCGGTGATGAAGTCAGTGCCTCCCAGCTGATTACAACCTGGTTCTCCGCCAGCTTTTTCATGCCGGGTTCACCGGCTTGAAAAGGCTGGCAGAGAACAGGTGTAGGGGGAAACCAGGGGGGGGGCTGCACAGTCCATGGCCATAGTATGGGCAGTGCAGGGTTCCCCTGTTAAGCATCCTCATAATGCACATTACAAGGGTGCTGGTGCCCTCTGCAAGCGGCAGCATTGCCACTGGCTCGATTACGAGCCAGAGACAATGCTGCGCCCACTGTTCCGCTGTACTGACTGGCGAAAACCTATTTTCTGCCAATTAGCCCAGCGGGAAAGTCATAATAGGGCCGGCAAGAAAGGTAGTCAGTAAGGTCCAAACCTCCCCATTTGAAGTTCGGCAGATGGGTCTTCCTGTCCACCAAACTAGAAATGAGGCCCTAAGGACCTAATTACAAGTGTGGAGTCCTCAGACTGCCACACCCGCATTTGTGGCAGTCTGACCGCCACATTACGAGGTTGGCAGACAGCCGTGCCAACCTACTGCTGTCTCCACCGGGATCAAAGGTCCCGACGGGCAGAAAGCCGTGCAGGTTGGAATCAGCCATGGCAGTGCCAAACTCAATGCTGCACTGCTGATTACAAACTGGTTCTCCACCAGCCTTTTCATGGCAGTTTCACCGCCATGAAAAGCCTGGAAGAGAACAGGTGCAAGGAGCTAAAGGGGGGCTCCTGCACTGCCCATGCCCAGCACCCTCGTACTCCTTCGGCTCGATTACAAGCCAGCAACAATGGTGCCACCTATTTCCCACTGGGCTTACCAGCGGAAACCTTGGTTTCCCTCAGTCAGCCCAGCAGGAAAGTCTTAATGGGGCCGACGAGGAGGTAGTCAGAACAGTGGCAACCACCCCTTTGGGAGTTTGGCAGACTGGCGTTCCCGTCTGCCAAACTCATAATCAGGCCCTAAATAACTTACCAAAATAATTAAAATAAAAAAAAACACACATTTACTAAATATATATATATATTCCAACACCCAAAATGCTCCTTCCGGAGTACAATACCCAGGCTCTGGCACTGCAATCTAGAGTGAGCGTCTTATTCAACTACTTTTGGATTGGAATATATATATATATATATATATATATATATATATATATATATAAACATATATCTGCACATAATGTAAAATTAAACAAATACTCATTAATATTACATAAATGCAAACAATATTAAAAAAAAATATTAAAGTCTTGCAATAATAGATATACCATTCCCACTCCAATCTCTGCAACAGTAGAGAAAGCATAACACTTTGTAAGGGTAAAATGTACTATTCCCACTTTAGTCTTTGCAACTGTAGAGAAAGCGTTGAACATCGGAGAGGTACAATTTACTATTCTCACTCCAGTCTGTGCAACAGTAAGGAAAGCATGGGAATTTGGAAGGGTGAAATGTAATATTCCCACTCCAATCTGTACAACAGTAGGGAAAACATTGGACTTTTAAGGAGTAAAATTTACTATTACCACCCCAGTCTGTGCAACAATACAGAAAGTATTGGAATTCGGAAGGGTAATATT